>NC_092242.1:21482046-21499546 GCF_036320965.1 Panulirus ornatus | reverse complement strand
CTTACTCGATCAAACCACCTCACACCACACATTGTCCTCAAACATCTCATTTCCAGCACATCCATCCTCCTGCGCACAACTCTATCCATAACCCACGCCTCGCAACCATACAACATTGTTGGAACCACTATTCTTTCAAACATACCCATTTTTGCTTTCCGAGATAATGTTCTCGACTTCCACACATTCTTCAAGGCTCCCAGAATTTTCGCCCCCTCCCCCACCCCATGATCCACTTCCGCTTCCATGGTTCCATCCGCTGCCAGATCCACTCCCAGATATCTAAAACACTTCACTTCCTCCAGTTTTTCTCCATTCAAACTCACCTCCCAGTTGACTTGACCCTCAACCCTACTGTACCTAATAACCTTGCTCTTATTCACATTTACTCTTAACTTTCTTCTTTCACACACTTTACCAAACTCAGTCTCCAGCTTCTGCAGTTTCTCACATGAATCAGCCACCAGCGCTGTATCATCAGCGAACAACAACTGACTCACTTCCCAAGCTCTCTCATCCCCAACAGACTTCATACTTGCCCCTCTTTCCAAAACTCTTGCATTCACCTCCCTAACAAACCCATCCATAAACAAATTAAACAACCATGGAGACATCACACACCCCTGCCGCAAACCTACAATCACTGAGAACCAATCACTTTCCTCTCTTCCTACACGTACACATGCCTTACATCCTCGATAAAAACTTTTCACTGCTTCTAACAACTTGCCTCCCACACCATATATTCTTAATACCTTCCACAGAGCATCTCTATCAACTCTATCATATGCCTTCTCCAGATCCATAAATGTTACATACAAATCCATTTGCTTTTCTAAGTATTTCTCACATACATTCTTCAAAGCAAACACCTGATCCACACATCCTCTACCACTTCTGAAACCACACTGCTCTTCCCCAATCTGATGCTCTGTACATGCCTTCACCCTCTCAATCAATACCCTCCCATATAATTTACCAGGAATACTCAACAAACTTATACCTCTGTAATTTGAGCACTCACTCTTATCCCCTTTGCCTTTGTACAATGGCACTATGCACGCATTCCGCCAATCCTCAGGCACCTCACCATGAGTCATACATACATTAAATAACCTTACCAACCAGTCAACAATACAGTCACCCCCTTTTTTAATAAATTCCACTGCAATACCATCCAAACCTGCTGCCTTGCCGGCTTTCATCTTCCGCAAAGCTTTTACTACCTCTTCTCTGTTTACCAAATCATTTTCCCTAACCCTCTCACTTTGCACACCACCTTGGCCAAAACACCCTATATCTGCCACTCTATCATCAAACACATTCAACAAACCTTCAAAATACTCACTCCATCTCCTTCTCACATCACCACTACTTGTTATCACCTCCCCATTTGCGCCCTTCACTGAAGTTCCCATTTGCTCCCTTGTCTTACGCACTTTATTTACCTCCTTCCAGAACATCTTTTTATTCTCCCTAAAATTTAATATATATAATATATATATATATATATATATATATATATATATATATATATATATATATATATATATATATATATATATATATATATATATATATATATATATATATATATATAAAGAGACAGGAGGTCAAGAGAAAGGTGCAAGAGGTGAAAAAGAGGGCAAATGAGAGTTGGGGTGAGAGAGTATCATTAGATTTTAGGGAGAATAAAAAGATGTTCTGGAAATAGGTAAATAAAGTGCGTAAGACAGGGGAGCAAATGGGAACTTCAGTGAAGGGCGCAAATGGGGAGGTGATAACAAGTAGTGGTGATGTGAGAAGGAGATGGAGTGAGTATTTTGAAGGTTTGTTGAATGTGTTTGATGATAGAGTGGCAGATATAGGGTGTTTTGGTCGAGGTGGTGTGCAAAGTGAGAGGGTTAGGGAAAATGATTTGGTAAACAGAGAAGAGGTAGTAAAAGCTTTGCGGAAGATGAAAGCCGGCAAGGCAGCAGGTTTGGATGGTACTGCAGTGGAATTTATTAAAAAAGGGGGTGACTGTGTTGTTGACTGGTTGGTAAGGCTATTTAGTGTATGTATGAATCATGGTGAGGTGCCTGAGGATTGGCGGAATGCGAGCATAGTGCCATTGTACAAAGGCAAAGGGGATAAGAGTGAGTTCTCAAATTACAGAGGTATAAGTTTGTTGAGTATTCCTGGTAAATTATATGGGAGGGTATTGATTAAGAGGGTGAAGGCATGTACAGGGCATCAGATTGGGGAAGAGCAGTGTGGTTTCAGAAGTGGTAGAGGATGTGTGGATCAGGTGTTTGCTTTGAAGAATGTATGTGAGAAATACTTAGAAAAGCAAATGGATTTGTATGTAGCATTTATGGATCTGGAGAAGGGATATGATAGAATTGATAGAGATGCTCTGTGGAAGGTATTAAGAATATATGGTGTGGGAGGCAAGTTGTTAGAAGCAGTGAAAAGTTTTTATCGAGGATGTAAGGCATATGTACGTGTAGGAAGAGAGGAAAGTGATTGGTTCTCAGTGAATGTAGGTTTGCGGCAGGGGTGTGTGATGTCTCCATGGTTGTTAAATTTGTTTATGGATGGGGTTGTTAGGGAGGTGAATGCAAGAGTTTTGGAAAGAGGGTAAAGTATGAAGTCTGTTGTGGATGAGAGAGCTTGGGAAGTGAGTCAGTTGTTGTTCGCTGATGATACAGCGCTGGTGGCTGATTCACGTGAGAAACTGCAGAAGCTGGTGACTGAGTTTGGTAAAGTGTGTGAAAGAAGAAAGTTAGGAGTAAATGTGAATAAGAGCAAGGTTATTAGGTACAGTAGGATTGAGGGTCAAGTCAATTGGGAGGTAAGTTTGAATGGAGAAAAACTGTAGGAAGTAAAGTGTTTTAGATATCTGGGAGTGGTTCTGCAGCGGATGGAACCATGGAAGCGGAAGTGAATCATAGGGTGGAGGAGGGGGCGAAAATCCTGGGAGCCTTGAAGAATGTGTGGAAGTCGAGAACATTATCTCGGAAAGCAAAAATGTGTATTTTTGAAGGAATAGTGGTTCCAACAATGTTGTATGGTTGCGAGGCGTGGGCTATGGATAGAGTAGTGGTGATGTGAGAAGGAGATGGAGTGAGTATTTTGAAGGTTTGTTGAATGTGTTTGATGATAGAGTGGCAGATATAGGGTGTTTTGGCCGAGGTGGTGTGCAAAGTGAGAGGGTTAGGGAAAATGATTTGGTAAACAGAGAAGAGGTAGTAAAAGCTTTGCGGAAGATGAAAGCCGGCAAGGCAGCAGGTTTGGATGGTATTGCAGTGGAATTTATTAAAAAAGGGGGTGACTGTATTGTTGACTGGTTGGTAAGGTTATTTAATGTATGTATGACTCATGGTGAGGTGCCTGAGGATTGGCGGAATGCGTGCATAGTGCCATTGTACAAAGGCAAAGGGGATAAGAGTGAGTGCTCAAATTACAGAGGTATAAGTTTGTTGAGTATTCCTGGTAAATTATATGGGAGGGTATTGATTGAGAGGGTGAAGGCATGTACAGAGCATCAGATTGGGGAAGAGCAGTGTGGTTTCAGAAGTGGTAGAGGATGTGTGGATCAGGTGTTTGCTTTGAAGAATGTATGTGAGAAATACTTAGAAAAGCAAATGGATTTGTATGTAGCATTTATGGATCTGGAGAAGGCATATGATAGAGTTGATAGAGATGCTCTGTGGAAGGTATTAAGAATATATGGTGTGGGAGGCAAGTTGTTAGAAGCAGTGAAAAGTTTTTATCGAGGATGTAAGGCATGTGTACGTGTAGGAAGAGAGGAAAGTGATTGGTTCTCAGTGAATGTAGGTTTGCGGCAGGGGTGTGTGATGTCTCCATGGTTGTTTAATTTGTTTATGGATGGGGTTGTTAGGGAGGTGAATGCAAGAGTTTTGGAAAGAGGGGCAAGTATGAAGTCTGTTGGGGATGAGAGAGCTTGGGAAGTGAGTCAGTTGTTGTTCGCTGATGATACAGCGCTGGTGGCTGATTCATGTGAGAAACTGCAGAAGCTGGTGACTGAGTTTGGTAAAGTGTGTGAAAGAAGAAAGTTAAGAGTAAATGTGAATAAGAGCAAGGTCATTAGGTACAGTAGGGTTGAGGGTCAAGTCAATTGGGAGGTGAGTTTGAATGGAGAAAAACTGGAGGAAGTGAAGTGTTTTAGATATCTGGGAGTGGATCTGGCAGCGGATGGAACCATGGAAGCGGAAGTGGATCATAGGGTGGGGGAGTTGGCGAAAATTCTGGGAGCCTTGAAGAATGTGTGGAAGTCGAGAACATTATCCCGGAAAGCAAAAATGGGTATGTTTGAAGGAATAGTGGTTCCAACAATGTTGTATGGTTGCGAGGTGTGGGCTATGGATAGAGTTGTGCGCAGGAGGATGGATGTGCTGGAAATGAAATGTTTGAGGTCAATGTGTGGTGTGAGGTGCTTTGATCGAGTAAGTAACGTAAGGGTAAGAGAGATGTGTGGAAATAAAAAGAGCGTGGTTGAGAGAGCAGAAGAGGGTGTTTTGAAATGGTTTGGGCACATGGAGAGAATGAGTGAGGAAAGATTGAGCAAGAGGATATATGTGTCGGAGGTGGAAGGAACGAGGAGAAGAGGGAGACCAAATTGGAGGTGGAAAGATGGAGTGAAAAAGATTTTGTGTGATCGGGGCTTGAACATGCAGGAGGGTGAAAGGAGGGCAAGGAATAGAGTGTATTGGAGCGATGTGGTATACCGGGCTTGACGTGCTGTCAGTGGATTGAATCAAGGCATGTGAAGCGTCTGGGGTAAACCATGGAAAGCTGTGTAGGTATGTATATTTGCGTGTGTGGACGTATGTATATACATGTGTATGGGGGTGGGTTGGGCCATTTCTTTCGTCTGTTTCCTCTGTTCTTAACGCTACCTCGCTGTCGCGGGAAACGGCGGATAGTATGAAAAAGAAAAAAAAAAAAAAATATATATATATATATATATATATATATATATATATATATATATATATATATATATATATATATATATATATATGTATATGTATATATATATATTATATATATATATATATATATATATATATATATATATATATATATATATATATATATATATATATATATATATATATATATATATATATATATATATCTTTTCTTTCTTTCATACTATTCGCCATTTCCCGCATTAGCGAGGTAGCGTTGAGAACAGAGGACTAGGCCCTTGAGGGAATATCCTCACCTGGGCCCCTTCTCTGTTCCCTCTTTTGGAAAATTAAAAAAAAAAGTGAGAGGGGAGGATTTCCAGCCCCCCGCTCCCTCCCCTTTTAGTCGCCTTCTACGACACGCAGGGAATACGTGGGAAGTATTCTTTCTCCCCTATCCCCAGGGATAATATATATATATATATATATATATATATATATATATATATATATATATATATATATATATATATATATATATATATATATATATATATGCTTAAAATATGTAAATTACTTTCGCCAAGTGATTAAGACTTTTGCCTAAGTTGATCTCCGTGGGGCACATATGCATGAGGTTGTTTGAAAGAGCGCAAGCCGTTAGAAATTACAATAGAGCTTCGTAATTTTGATGTCCAAGGGAACGTGGGTGAGGAGATCCATTCTCAACGCTGCATATAGCTTTGTACGACAGGGTAGTGATGCGCCATCTGTCTCTGGTTTGGTTAGATAATGGGGGAACAAAGCGCGTATCAGTTGTTAGAAGTGATAATTTCCACCCTACCCTTTTATATGTTTCATTCCAAGTCAATGCTTGATACTCGTGTCAGATAAAAATGGTCTCCATGCAAGTAGCTGTCGGGGTGAGGTAGCTTTGCATGGAGGGATCACTGCATGATATGATAATTGGGTGATGTACGTAAGTGTTGATGTAAATATTTGACTTAAGAGGCCCATTTCTTGCTCCCAGCTGCGCCCCCAACACCTGGCCACACTGATTTCGATGGTTACCAACCTGAAGGCGCTATAGTTAACAGTCAACAACACCATCACCCTGGGCCATTGTAACTAGCCGCCATCGTCTACAAGTGCATGATGACCCTCATTCAGAACTCTGAGGAAGTTTAAGATGGTCGGGGAGAAGATAGTGAAGTTAAATCAGACAGGAAAGCCTAGGTTGAAAAAGGGCCCGAGGTATCATTCAGTCAGGCATTTATTATGTTTTATCTACGCCATCTGGGATGTGTGATCCATGGTGGTGAGGATTGGCTGACGCATCCACCTGAGGAAAGAGTGGGTCTTCTGCTCTAAAAGATTCTGTAATGAAGTCTTTCTGACAGGGTGCAGGCGAAGCGTCATTTGAAACAATACAACCACTTTTGAAGAGCTCACCCACCACACAGTGAAATTCTCGTGTTCTTTCCATGGCAGGTGAGACTTTGGAAGAGCTGTAACTCTTTCGCTAGAGATGAGTCTGACACTACCTATTTCTTCGTATCTTTGAAACGCCCTGAGCATGAGCTGATGTGATTGGGAGATTAGGGACATATGAGAGCCAGACAGACCCACATCTTCGAACGTTTATCAGAGAACGTGAGAAGACATGAGTGTGTGGATAAAGAAACGCGTGTTGCAGGTAGTTTGCCATCCACAAGATAGAAGGTACAACAGAGCTAGAAAGAAATCAGATTAGTCAAGATGTTCCCAGACGCATCATTATACATCAGTGGATATTGCCACGTAACATAAGCCAGTCGGTCTTAGAAAAAAAGACCAAGGAACCTCCTGACTGGTTTAGTAACGCGGAATTATAGTAGCCAAACTCATAAATCTTTAGTACGGTGTTACGCACAACGTACATGTACCACAACGTCTCTGGACCGTGTATGTCGCTGCATTCAATTTCTGTCAACAGCTAGAGGGTAGAATGTATTACTCACCAAAGGAAAGAAGGTAAAATCACTGAAAAGAGTTTTATCCAGGTGTCGGAGAAGCTGTTCAACAAGAGGAAATCCTGTAATACAAACAGGAGTGTTCGTCCGTCCGTCCGTGTTCAAAAGGCTTGCATAGTACTGCTTACGTTCCCTGCTTGGTAACGAGCAGAAACAGAAACAAGATCGGTAGACGAAGGGCGACCGCAGGACGACCGGCTTGAGGTCTTTGAAATAAAAAAATGAATAAAGAAAAAAAAAAAGTTGATCTTAGAGCAGTTGCTAAGTGGGAATAAAGTAGATTACCAGCACTTGGTAGGCTCACTAGCCAGTGTGTGAGGGCCATGTGCCCGGTTATGAACGCTTGCTGTTTTTTGATGACACGGCTCTAGTGTCAGACTCGAGTGAAAAAAAAAGAAAAAAAAAAGAAATAGGTGTCTGAGTTTGGAAGAACGTGTAAAATAAGAAAGGCGAGAGTTTGTATGAATGCGAATGATTATGAAGGTCATCAGGGAAGAGACAGATTGGTTGGAGTGAGTGTGAATCGAGAGAACCTGGAGGAAGTGGTGTTTCAGATGTTACCTGGGAGTGGACATGGCAGCGGATGGAACCATAGAAGATAATGTTAGTCATAGGGTGGGTGAAGGGACTAAGGCTCTGGGTGCACTGAGGAGTGTGTGCTCAGAGAGGTCACTGTCCGTGAGGGCAAAGATGGGTATGTTTGATGATATAGGACCGTATTAACAACGGTGTTATATCGATGCGAGGCATGGGCCCATTAATCAGGGAGGGTGGGCGTGTCGAAGTGAAATGGTCGAGAACAGCATGTGGTGTAAGGAGGTTTGATCGAGTATGAAATAACAGGGTAAGAGCGAAGGGTGGTGGTAAGAAGAGCATGGTTGATAGAGTTGAATGCACTGTGCAGAAATGGTTTGGAAATATGGAGAGGATGAGTGAGGAGAGGCTAACTAAGAAGGTATACGTGTCAGAAGTGGAGGGCAGGAGATGAAGGATGGTGGGGTCGGTCACCATCCTCTCCAATGTGTTTGGGGAGGTGTTGGATTCGCCCTAATTTCGAAGGTAACATGGAACACTGGCGTCTTCACGAAGCGGTAAATTCTCCGTTCTTATCGCCTTTCAAGTCAGGTAGGTATGCTAGCTGCTTCTACCCTGTGAAAAACTGGAAGAGAACGGAGCTGGTTGGTTGGTTGGTTGTTTGGTTCAGCTTTAAGCCTGTCAATTACCAGGGTCATTAAGGCCATCAACGTCAAGCTACATATTTCTCCAGATGTGAAGAATATTTATGAAGCTATTGCATGATAACAGATCATTAGTAACTATTGCATGATAACAGATCATTAGTAACTATTGCATGATAACAGATCATTAGTAACTATTGCATGATAACAGATCATTAGTAACTATTGCATGATAACAGATCATTAGTAACTATTGCATGATAACAGATCATTAGTAACTATTGCATGATAACAGATCATTAGTAACTATTGCATGATATCAGATCATTAGTAACTATTGCATGATAACAGATCATTAGTAACTATTGCATGATAACAGATCATTAGTAACTATTGCATGATAACAGATCATTAGTAACTATTGCATGATATCAGATCATTAGTAACTATTGCATGTTAACAGATCATTAGTAACTATTGCATGATAACAGATCATTAGTAACTATTGCATGATAACAGATCATTAGTAACTATTGCATGATAACAGATCATTAGTAACTATTGCATGATAACAGATCATTAGTAACTATTGCATGATAACAGATCATTAGTAACTATTGCATGATAACAGATCATTAGTAACTATTGCATGATAACAGATCATTAGTAACTATTGCATGATAACAGATTATTAGTAACTATTGCATGATAACAGATCATTAGTAACTATTGCATGATAACAGATCATTAGTAACTATTGCATGATAACAGATCATTAGTAACTATTGCATGATAACAGATCATTAGTAACTATTGCATGATAACAGATCATTAGTAACTATTGCATGATAACAGATCATTAGTAACTATTGCATGATAACAGATCATTAGTAACTATTGCATGATAACAGATCATTAGTAACTATTGCATGATAACAGATCATTAGTAACTATTGCATGATAACAGATCATTAGTAACTATTGCATGATAACAGATCATTAGTAACTATTGCATGATAACAGATCATTAGTAACTATTGCATGATAACAGATCATTAGTAACTATTGCATGATAACAGATCATTAGTAACTATTGCATGATAACAAATCATTAGTAACTGTTGCATGATATCAGATCATTAGTAACTATTGCATGATAACAGATCATTAGTAACTATTGCATGATAACAGATCATTAGTAACTATTGCATGATAACAGATCATTAGTAACTATTGCATGATAACAATCATTAGTAACTGTTGCATGATATCAGATCATTAGTAACTATTGCATGATAACAGATCATTAGTAACTATTGCATGATAACAGATCATTAGTAACTATTGCATGATAACAGATCATTAGTAACTATTGCATGATAACAGATCATTAGTAACTATTGCATGATAACAGATCATTAGTAACTATTGCATGATAACAGATCATTAGTAACTATTGCATGATAACAGATCATTAGTAACTATTGCATGATAACAGATCATTAGTAACTATTGCATGATAACAGATCATTAGTAACTATTGCATGATAACAGATCATTAGTAACTATTGCATGATAACAGATTATTAGTAACTATTGCATGATAACAGATCATTAGTAACTATTGCATGATAACAGATCATTAGTAACTATTGCATGATAACAGATCATTAGTAACTATTGCATGATAACAGATCATTAGTAACTATTGCATGATAACAGATCATTAGTAACTATTGCATGATAACAGATCATTAGTAACTATTGCATGATAACAGATCATTAGTAACTATTGCATGATAACAGATCATTAGTAACTATTGCATGATATCAGATCATTAGTAACTATTGCATGATAACAGATCATTAGTAACTATTGCATGATAACAGATCATTAGTAACTATTGCATGATAACAGATCATTAGTAACTATTGCATGATAACAGATCATTAGTAACTATTGCATGATAACAGATCATTAGTAACTATTGCATGATAACAAATCATTAGTAACTGTTGCATGATATCAGATCATTAGTAACTATTGCATGATAACAGATCATTAGTAACTATTGCATGATAACAAATCATTAGTAACTATTGCATGATATCAGATCATTAGTAACTATTGCATGATAACAGATTATTAGTAACTATTGCATGATATCAGATCATTAGTAACTATTGCATGATATCAGATCATTAGTAACTATTGCATATCAGATCATTAGTAACTATTGCATGATATCAGATCATTAGTAACTATTGCATGATATCAGATCATTAGTAACTATTGCATGATAACAGATCATTAGTAACTATTGCATGATAACAGATCATTAGTAACTATTGCATGATAACAGATCATTAGTAACTATTGCATGATAACAGATCATTAGTAACTATTGCATGATAACAGATCATTAGTAACTATTGCATGATAACAGATCATTAGTAACTATTGCATGATAACAGATCATTAGTAACTATTGCATGATAACAGATCATTAGTAACTATTGCATGATAACAGATCATTAGTAACTATTGCATGATATCAGATCATTAGTAACTATTGCATGATATCAGATCATTAGTAACTATTGCATGATAACAGATCATTAGTAACTATTGCATGATAACAGATCATTAGTAACTATTGCATGATAACAGATCATTAGTAACTATTGCATGATAACAGATCATTAGTAACTATTGCATGATAACAGATCATTAGTAACTATTGCATGATAACAGATCATTAGTAACTATTGCATGATAACAGATCATTAGTAACTATTGCATGATAACAGATCATTAGTAACTATTGCATGATATCAGATCATTAGTAACTATTGCATGATAACAGATCATTAGTAACTATTGCATGATAACAGATCATTAGTAACTATTGCATGATAACAGATCATTAGTAACTATTGCATGATAACAGATCATTAGTAACTATTGCATGATAACAGATCATTAGTAACTATTGCATGATATCAGATCATTAGTAACTATTGCATGATAACAGATCATTAGTAACTATTGCATGATAACAGATCATTAGTAACTATTGCATGATAACAGATCATTAGTAACTATTGCATGATATCAGATCATTAGTAACTATTGCATGATAACAGATCATTAGTAACTATTGCATGATATCAGATCATTAGTAACTATTGCATGATAACAGATCATTAGTAACTATTGCATGATAACAGATCATTAGTAACTATTGCATGATAACAGATCATTAGTAACTATTGCATGATATCAGATCATTAGTAACTATTGCATGATAACAGATCATTAGTAAATATTGCATGCATAACAGATCATTAGTAACTATTGCATGATATCAGATCATTAGTAACTATTGCATGATATCAGATCATTAGTAACTATTGCATGATAACAGATCATTAGTAACTATTGCATGATAACAATCATTAGTAACTATTGCATGATAACAGATCATTAGTAACTATTGCATGATAACAGATCATTAGTAACTATTGCATGATAACAGATCATTAGTAACTATTGCATGATAACAGATCATTAGTAACTATTGCATGATAACAAATCATTAGTAACTGTTGCATGATATCAGATCATTAGTAACTATTGCATGATAACAGATCATTAGTAACTATTGCATGATAACAAATCATTAGTAACTATTGCATGATATCAGATCATTAGTAACTATTGCATGATAACAGATTATTAGTAACTATTGCATGATATCAGATCATTAGTAACTATTGCATGATAACAAATCATTAGTAACTGTTGCATGATATCAGATCATTAGTAACTATTGCATGATAACAGATCATTAGTAACTATTGCATGATAACAAATCATTAGTAACTATTGCATGATATCAGATCATTAGTAACTATTGCATGATAACAAATCATTAGTAACTGTTGCATGATAACAGATCATTAGTAACTATTGCATGATAACAAATCATTAGTAACTGTTGCATGATAACAGATCATTAGTAACTGTTGCATGATATCAGATCATTAGTAACTATTGCATGATATCAGATTATTAGTAACAATTGCATGATAACAAATCATTAGTAACTGTTGCATGATATCAGATCATTAGTAACTATTGCATGATATCAGATCATTAGTAACTATTGCATGATATCAGATCATTAGTAACTATTGCATGATATCAGATTATTAGTAACTATTGCATGATAACAGATCATTAGTAACTATTGCATGATATCAGATTATTAGTAACTGTTGCATGATATCAGATCATTAGTAACTATTGCATGATAACAGATCATTAGTAACTATTGCATGATATCAGATCATTAGTAACTATTGCATGATATCAGATCATTAGTAACTATTGCATGATATCAGATTATTAGTAACTATTGCATGATAACAGATCATTAGTAACTATTGCATGATATCAGATCATTAGTAACTATTGCATGATATCAGATTATTAGTAACTATTGCATGATAACAGATCATTAGTAACTATTGCATGATAACAGATCATTAGTAACTATTGCATGATATCAGATCATTAGTAACTATTGCATGATATCAGATCATTAGTAACTATTGCATGATAACAGATCATTAGTAACTATTGCATGATAACAGATCATTAGTAACTATTGCATGATATCAGATTATTAGTAACTATTGCATGATAACAGATTATTAGTAACTATTGCATGATATCAGATTATTAGTAACTATTGCATGATATCAGATCATTAGTAACTATTGCATGATAACAGATTATTAGTAACTATTGCATGATAACAGATTATTAGTAACTATTGCATGATATCAGATCATTAGTAACTATTGCATGATATCAGATCATTAGTAACTATTGCATGATATCAGATTATTAGTAACTATTGCATGATATCAGATCATTAGTAACTATTGCATGATATCAGATTATTAGTAACTATTGCATGATACAATTTTTTCTCCTGTCACGATTCCTCAGTGATGTCTTGTGTACAAATGATTCACTGATAATGTATGTTGACAGACTTCATTTTCTTTATTTTTCCTTTTTCTTTTCTTGCTAAGAACGTTTACCTTCCATAGTTCGTAATATCTCATCATTATAAATTTCCGAAATATAAAAGGAAAAAAAAAATCGGTCAGTATTTAAAACATTATCTATTATCAATTCTAAAACAAAAAAGGAACAACGCTTTTTGTTCATTAGAACTTGCTTAAGCAACGCCTTCTGTTCATTAGAACTTGCTTTAGCAACGCTCTCTGCTCATTATAACTTGCCTAAAGTTCTCCAAAATTGGGCTATTGTTTCGTTTGAAACAGATGCCACATTTAAGGGCAATGTGTACAACTGTGAATTATACCAACTATCATTATCTGCTCAGAGTGGGGATGTGGACTTCCAGAACTCTGTCTTGAGTGTCCATTGGCTCAAATGGCCAGAGTGTGTGGGGACTGCTGCACGTATGTGTCCACTGACTCAGATGGCCAGAGTGTGTAGTGACTGCTGCACGTATGTGTCCACTGACTCAGATGGCCAGAGTATGTGGGGACTGCTGCACGTATGTGTCCACTGACTCAGATGGCCAGAGTGTGTGGGGACTGCTGCACGTATGTGTCCACTGACTCAGATGGCCAGAGTGTGTGGGGACTGCTGCACGTATGTGTGCACTGACTCAGATGGCCAGAGTGTGTGGGGACTGCTGCACGTATGTGTCCACTGACTCAGATGGCCAGAGTGTGTGGGGGCTGCTGCACGTATGTGTCCACTGACTCAGATGGCCAGGGTGTTTGGGGGCTGCTGCACGTATGTGTCCATTTTCGGTTTCATTTTGCCTCAATGCACGACAGATCATTATCGCTGTCACCGCTGTGTGCAAAGATGTACGTAGGATTGGGTAGGCTTTCCACAGCAACCTAAGTTAGCTGTTAACCTGTGTATACTGCTCCACAACACGAGAACCTCTACAGCTTCGTGTTTTTCACAAGTTGACGTCTTTCACGACTTGATACCTGTCATAAATCAATATCTTTCACAACTTGATACCTATCACAAATTGATATCTTTCACAACTTGATACCTATCACAAATTGATATCTTTCACAACTTGATACCCATCACAAATTAATATCTTTCACAACTTGATACCTATCACAAATCAATATCTTTCACAACATGATACCTCTCAGTAGTTGACATCTTTCACAAGGTGATCTCTTTTACAGCTCGATGTATTTCAGAAGCTAATGTGTTCTACAAGTTGTTCAAATCTACAGCTTAGCCTTCCTCACGAGGGAAGTAGAACACATGTTATTTTCTTTTTTTTTTTTTTACTCAAAGAAGACAGTCGTTTTACTCCAGTATTCAGAGAGACATTTCATTTCAGTTATCTTTTGAACCAAGACGAGCTCGTCCGCCTCGTCTCGTCCTACTGATTTCAGTCAACGTTCCATATTGTGGTAATCAGCTGGTAGGCAATTGGAAGGCCTGAAGTTCCTCACCGAAGAACGTAGGAGGAGCTCTGAGGAGATCGACCAAAGGGGAGGGAAATCTTCCACTCACTAAACTTCGCTGAGACTCTCCAGCTGTGGATGACACCGACACACGTTTCTTCCTTTCTCGTAAGGAACACCTGGGACCTCGGGTACTATGTCATTCTACCCAGATCATGGGGCTTGAAGACGAACTGTCTCATCTCAGTAATTGAAAGCCGGAAGAATGAAGAGTATATGTGAGTTTCTCAGACTTCTCATTCTATCCTTGTGGATTTCGTCCCTCCCTGTAGTTTCCTGAATTTAGATGGAGGTTCCTCATGGGGCCAGTTTTATGTGGATATATGAATCTATATGCCTCTAGATACTATACGGTTCTGAAATATTTGGTTTAGAGTCTTACACTGTGTGCTGAGAGTTGGGACCCCGTCTGCAGACTTATCGCCTCTCTTGCGAAAAGTGGACTGGAAAACTCACAGACTTTTCTTTTGTGTTGGTGTCAATATTATCAACGGCCTGAGAAGTTTGTTGTGTTGTTTTGGAGGTTCATTCGCAGGGTTCCCAGACATAGCAGATGTTGGGGAACAGTGGGTCGTATTAGCTTAAGGAAGAAGTGCTGTGTTAAGTTTCACAGTAGCAAAGTTTGTGTCTGTACGATGGACTTTTATTTTTGTCTTCTAAGCATGTGTGTACTAGGTGTATAACGTCATTCTCCCCACGTCACTGTAAATTTTCCGTTTCTTCTGACACATTCTCAGTTGACCCTCATGGTTCGCAGTCGTTGTTGGATGGCTACGTTTTCTGCAACCATCTCTCACAAATGTGGAGGATACAGAAACTGGAATTACTAATAAATCCGATTGGTTCCACTCAGTTAGACTCCCCCCTAACCCCGACCTCCTCCCCTAGGTAGATTCTATTCCCCTAAAAGTCGGATGGTTGAGGCGTCTTTTGAATCATATAGGTCTAACTTCAAGAGTTCATGAGTTTTGGCCTTCAGCTGCCTTGAATATAATCGTAGCTAAGCCGTCCAGCTCTGCAGTGTCCGTTGGTCTGTGACATACGAGGATGAAACATTCATTTTTCTTGTTTTCAATCATTCTGGGCTCAGAGGATTTCTCCCTCACATATTACTGGTTCCTCTCAGGTAGGGCTCAGGCAAGACGTGTCCTGGAAGTGATGGCACGACCGAGGATTACATCACAGCACCCAGAAAGTCATGGATGGAGCCACACCGTAAGCTACGAGGGACGAAAATGTCCAAAAACTCTTCCATCAAACTCGCTCCGCCAAGTACAGCCCCTCCTTACCAAAGCTCTGTTCGCCATCTCTCTGCGCTGGTACGCAGTAATTAAAACACATGATTGCTTTTTTTTCTTTTTTTTTTTCAAAACGTCTCTCAGCAACGGGTGTCTCGGCCAGATGCTGGTTTAATCTGGTATCTGATCAGGATTCAGAGGTCGTCTGTTGTGGCTGGCATCAACCAGGGTCGTGGAGTATCCTCCTCCAAATCTCAGTGACTTTGTCTAAGTTAATTAGCGGGTGGGGTCATGTTGCCTGGCCGCTGGACGCTGTTCCTTGTGGCGCTAGAGCCAAGTAGAACTGATCCACTTGATCTGGTAATCAAACTCACACGTATACCCCATCCGTCCTTATATCTATCTATCTATCTATCTATCTATCTATCTATCTATCTATCTATCTATCTATCTATCTATATATATATATATATATATATATATATATATATATATATATATATACTTTTTTTTTTTTTTTTTGCTTTGTCGCTGACTCCCGCGTTTGCGAGGTAGCGCAAGGAAACAGACGAAAGAAATGGCCCAACTCACCCCCATACATATGTATATATATACGTCCACACACGCAAATATACATACCTACACAGCTTTCCATGGTTTACCCCAGACTCTTCACATGCCTTGATTCAATCCACTGACAGCACGTCAACCCCGGTATACCACATCGCTCCAATTCACTCTATTCCTTGCCCTCCTTTCACCCTCCTGCATGTTCAGGCCCCGATCACACAAAATCTTTTTCACTCCATCTTTCCACCTCCAATTTGGTCTCCCTCTTCTCCTCGTTCCCTCCACCTCCGACACATATATCCTCTTGGTCAATCTTTCCTCACTCATTCTCTCCATGTGACCAAACCATTTCAAAACACCCTCTTCTGCTCTCTCAACCACGCTCTTTTTATTTCCACACATCTCTCTTACCCTCACGTTACTTACTCGATCAAACCACCACACACCACACATTGTCCTCAAACATCTCATTTCCAGCACATCCATCCTCCTGCGCACAACTCTATCCATAGTCCACGCCTCGCAACCATACAACATTGTTGGAACCACTATTCCTTCAAACATACCCATTTTTGCTTTCCGAGATAATGTTCTCGACTTCCACACATTCTTCAAGGCTCCCAGAATTTTCGCCCCCTCCCCCACCCTATGATCCACTTCCGCTTCCATGTTTCCATCCGCTGCCAGATCCACTCCCAGATATCTAAAACACTTCACTTCCTCCAGTTCTTCTCCATTCAAACTCACCTCCCAATTGACTTGACCCTCAACCCTACTGTACCTAATAACCTTGCTCTTATTCACATTTACTCTTAACTTTCTTCTTTCACACACTTTACCAAACTCAGTCACCAGCTTCTGCAGTTTCTCACATGAATCAGCCACCAGCGCTGTATCATCAGCGAACAACAACTGACTCACTTCCCAAGCTCTCTCATATATATATATATATATATATATATATATATATATATATATATATATATATATATATATATATATATATATATATATATATTTTTTTTTTTTTT
>NC_092242.1:21459546-21479546 GCF_036320965.1 Panulirus ornatus | reverse complement strand
CATGAGGTGACAAACGTGTTCATAGTGAAAAACAGGACATGTCCAAGTGGATTCCAAACGTTTAACATAGGTTTGTAGTTCAGCTGGTACTGGATTTTTGATGTATGTGCACATGTACGCACGTATGTGCACTGAAAACCGTGTTGTCGGACTCCTCCTTGCTGGGTCTACACACCCCCCAAGTGAAGGTAAAACCAATCATCCGTAGCCAGGCATCTAATGTCGTTGAAGAACTTCTCTCTCCAAAGGAATCCGTTATATCCCTGCTACTTATTCGAGCGCAGCCATGGCGACACAGGAGCTCCGTAAATAATATGGGGGTGAAGTGGGCTTCCGTGGTGTAGTGGTTAGAGTTACCTCCGCATGCATGGGGCCCCGCTCGGCGTCGGGCATCGCATGGGTTCGAATCCTGAGCGGAGCGGTTGGCACGCACAGTCAGTCCACCTGTTCATCTTCCCCTTGGGGTTGGTCGACAAGTTGCGGTACCTGGCGTAGGTTAGGGGAAGAGAGAGAGAGAGAGAGAGAGAGAGAGAGAGAGAGAGAGAGAGAGAGAGAGAGAGAGAGAGAGAGAGAGAGAGAGAGAGAGAGAGAGAGAGAGAGAGAGAGAGAGGTTACATAGGTACACAGACTACACAGACCCAGTCCAAGCAAGGTGGTCTGGTCTTAACGGTAAGAAGTAAAAACGTCCCTTTGTAAACAGTAGAAGAAAAGGACAGCAGAGCAAAGGCTCTCTCCCCACCCTCCACTCCCTCCACCACACGCCGGCAGGAAAACAGGGAGAAAAAATACCTTGCAGGATTAATAATCCTAAAGGAAATGTTTATAGGAAGGTCATAAGGTAGAATGAACATGAATATGTCATGCATCCCATCACCAGCGACGCCGTGCATCCCTTCACGTTTTGTTATAAAGACAATACTAAGGATAAACTTGAGCTCCAGACTCTCCATTATACCATGCCTATATTATTCCTGATGTTGAAGAATGATACAATAATTCTTACTTACCCTCTCAAAGCAGGTGATATGGGTTAATCAATGTTGGTATGATACCGCAACATGGCCAGGGAGAGATCAATGGTTGGGAAGGTAGTATGTTTACCATTGCGTAATGATGACTGATGAAATGAATCATTCAGTATCGTTGAATGACAAGTGATGATCATGACAAGTAATGATCAAGCCCTAATTTTGAAGGCAACTAATGGTGCTTTGCTCTGAACAATATTTTCTGGGAGCTTATTCCACGCATCAATAATGTCTTTGGTAGAGAAATATTTCGCATAGTCCAGATTAACTCGGTGATCTCAAAGTTTTAACCCAGCACCTCTCATTAGTAATGCTAGCGTTACTTTAAAGAAATCTTCAATATCGACCTTGTTGAATCCTTTAAGAATTTTCTCTATAAAACATTCTCTTGATTTGCCCCGAAGGCGCCTCTTGCTTAGGAAGAACATGTTTGATTCTTGCAGTTTCTCCACATATGGTTTGTTACGCAAGGAGGGAATCATTTAAAAGATAGATAGATAGATAGATAGATAGATAGATAGATAGATAGCGAGAGAGAGAGAGAGAGAGAGAGAGAGAGAGAGAGAGAGAGAGAGAGAGAGAGAGAGAGAGAGAGAGAGAGAGAGAGAGAGAGAGAGAGAGAGAGAGTCGTCTTCCACAACATCGATCACATGCAACAGCAGGTTAACGTCCTTCAGGTCATGACACAGAACAGCAGGAGGAGAGGGGAAACATGGGAGTACTCCCTGCTCTCTCTCTCTCTCTCTCTCTCTCTCTCTCTCTCTCTCTCTCTCTCTCTCTCTCTCTCTCTCTCCTCAATTCAGGTAGCCTCGCGACCTGGCGCGGAAACGGACGGATCTGGCACTACTTGGTTTGCCCCTCAGAAGTGACTTGTTTAATAAGAGAGTCGAGACCCATCGCATACCCGCCCCCTGGCGTGTGGGAGGGGTAGAAGTGGCCCGTTATCGTCGACTGTGACTGGATGTGTATTGCTAACCAAGGGCTGTGAGGGAAGACGTCTCATTCCGTGTAGTATTACAGGTGAGAGATGGGGGAATGATATTGCTCTTCTTAGTCTCACATCTCTCTAAAAATCTCTTTAAAATCTCGGAGATGGTTTTCATAGTTTTCATAGCGACGTGATACATCTTTGATTTGGTTTTAAATTTGAGAATTTCATCTGAATTGAAACCAGTGAATTCAGAGCGTTGGTATTTCTGTTCGTTCACTAAAAGGGTCGGCGATGAGGCCTTTCAGTGGTGTGGTGGAGGAGCACCCTAGCGTCCTCTCCGTCGAGCGATCCGTGATGCTAGTCTCATCACTGCCCACTTACATTGGTCTCGCATAATTCTTAAGGCAAGGGAGTTAGGACTAAACCCCGACTGAAGGTTTGGGAATGTCTTATTCAAATTTAGGTTAATCTAAGGCACCCAAACGTCTCATATTCTCCACGACACGTGAGAGCGGGGTCGCAGGTCACAACTTTTTGTATTAAAAACTTTCTTTCAAAAATTTGTTCTTCGAAATTACTTGGAGTCCGTTGTGGTGTAATTATCAACGAAGACTGTACACAACACGAACTTCAGATGCACTCTTGTCGAGTCCCCAGTTGAAGTCTGAAGTGAACCCTAGCTGAAGTCTGAAGTGAACCCTGGCTGAAGTCTGAAGTGAACCCTGGCTGAAGAGTTGACTGGGGTCTCGATCTGATTTCTGATGGGTTAGTCAGAACCTCCACCTGAGGGTTTCATTTGAAGCTTTACCGAAGCCCCAGATAAGCTCTAACCACAGCTTGATTTCCTTTTTATACTGAAGCTTCAACTGCAGTGTTGACTGAAGCCTCACTGAACATCTTGTTGAGACTGTAGCTGACGCTTCAGTCAAAGCTCAAGTTATGGTTTCAGTGAAACAAAAAACAACAACTTCAGCTTCAGTTGTTGTTTGGGCTTCGGTCGAACTTGACGATGAGGAACAATTAAGTTCTAAGTCAACCTTAGACTTAACGTGAATCTCAACGCACCGTTCGAATGAAGCAGAATCTGCAGCTGAAGTCGAAGTTTCATCAACACATTATCTTGATCCTGGAATGAATCGCTTATCAGTTGCTTTCTCAACAAGAACTTCGAAAGGAGTTTAGTTCGGAGCTTCACTGGGGTTCTCCTCCGAGATCTCTGTATGATCCTCCACCAGACCATATAGAATGAGCCTCCACCAGACCTTCATCCAGGTCAAAGGCCATGGCACACACACACACACACACACACACACACACACACACACACACACATTAGCTTTACTGACTACAAGTGAGCACGGGTCATTATGTTTTCGAATCCTGTGCGCGGCAGTCGGCGTACACGCAACCCAAGTGTTCATCCATCCCCTCGGGACTGGTTGACAATGTGTCCCTGGCTTTGGATGTGTGTGTGTGTGTGTGTGTGTGTGTGTGTGTGAAAACCCGTCTCCTAATAACATACAATAATGTTGACACTATTTTCTTTTCTTCCATCAAAGGTACTCAGATCGTGGTATCACAGACCCAAACATTAAAGACCTTATATTATGACGGACATTACCCAGCCTCGAGTTTGATGACGTAGATGGTCATGCCATTGGAGCAGTTCAGTCAGACCCACTTACATATAAGGTCATCAAGCGAGTACCACTGCAGACACGTAAGGTCACTTAAGGTCAAGAGGTGGATGCCCTAATCCGTCCAACCCAGGTATATATATATATATATATATATATATATATATATATATATATATATATATATATATATATATATATATATATATTTTCTTTCATACTATTCGCCATTTCCCGCGTTAGCGAGGTAGCGTTAAGAACAGAGGACTGGGCCTTTGAGAGAATATCCTAACCTGGCCCGCTTCTCTGTTTCTTCTTTTGGAAAATAAAAAAAAAAAGAAAACGAGAGGGGAGGATTTCCAGCCACCCGCTCCCTCCCCTTTTAGTCGACTTCTACGACATGTAGGGAATACGTGGGAAGTATATATATATATATATATATATATATATATATATATATATATATATATATATATATATATATATATATATATTCACTTCTCGTGTCCGTTTTCGTTCCGGAAATAAGATTTTCTTCTCCAGATTCTTTTTATCATTCATCTTTTTCATGAATCTCTGAATCACTTCAGACTGAAATGATAATCATGTCTTCTCGTTTTCTTTGAGACAGTTTCTCTTGATGAAAGTATTCTGGTAATTATGATCATTCCATCACCCTCGCAGTTTGTCTGAAATGTAATTTCTTCCTATGTTTTCCAGTTGAGATGATCTAATTTCCAGACAATTTATGTCTTACAGAATCTGTCACATTCAATTTCGGTGTTGGATGGCGCGCGCGCGCACATACACTAATCCACATTAAGCTTTTGAAACGATGACTTTCCAATGTCTAGGTAATCAATCAATCCTTATCAACCATAAAATTCGTGAGATTCCCTTAAGTAAAGATATTGGAATACAACTTTGACGGAGCCCTTACTCTCTCTCTCTCTCTCTCTCTCTCTCTCTCTCTCTCTCTCTCTCTCTCTCTCTCTCTCTCTCTCTCTCTCTCTCTCTCTCTCTCTCTTTCTCTCTCTTTGTATGAGCTGTGCGCTCCAGTAGTTCTATTTCATGAAGAATCCTTTGTAAACAATAGAGAGGCGAACAAGGAAGAGTGTGTGAGTGAAAGAAATAAAGTCAGCTACAGAGGAGAGAGAGAGAGAGAGAGAGAGAGAGAGAGAGAGAGAGAGAGAGAGAGAGAGAGAGAGAGAGAGAGAGAGACCATGGATGTAGCTAGGAGTCGCCACCACTGAAGAGCCACACGTGAACTACCCGCTAATCCGCCAAACCATCAGCGACTCGCCCGTTCTCGGCTACCCTGACATTGATCAACTGTCCCAAACTGTTCTTTCATCTCCGTCTCCTCCACATTCAGTGGATCATTTTCTTTCTCTTCGCTTTATAGTTCAGATCATGTATCGTTAATCATGGTCTTGCATCTTCCTCTTACGATTTGTATTTCTGCGTCATCGTTTTTTTCCTTAGTCTCCCGTCGTCCTTATACGATTGCTCGTCAGTGTCAGTCTATGGTTTCCATCACCATAAACTGGCTAGGCTTTTGTTTTTGCAGATCTTTACTGCAGTTTTTTGTGTGTTTTGTGTATATTTCCTTCCATTTCTTCTCTATCTTGTAACGGTCCACATTTGCTTTTCTTACGCCACTCTCTTTCGCCATACCCTTTAAAAGCTTAGCCAGAACATCTTTTTCTTCCGTCAAAGTTCATTTTGGTGTAGGTTCATCAAGGTTGGTTTGGGTTAGGTAGGCTCACGGGAGGACATTAGGGGTAGGCTAGAGTGGGACTGTAATAAAGTTAAGAAGTTTTAAGTTAACGTTAAAGTTAAGTTAAAGTTGAGATAACGTCATCGTCTGTCTTGTCTTTCAGTTGTTGCGTCCGGTTGTAAATCATCCACAACATTGCATATGACTTTATATAAAACCCCTGACAGAAAGCCTCCGTGGTGTGGCGGATAGCGAGGCTAACTGTGATGCATTTAGGAGGCCTCCCGTGGATCGCAGCAGCAGCAGCAAGTGGTCCATAATCTATTGTCCATGTCGTCCCACCCATAACAGGTTTACCGAAAGATTCCACATTAAGTGTTCTCCTGTCTAGAAGCCATATTGGCGCCAATCCTCGGGTTGCTCGTGTCATTATCTGGGATCAAAAACTCTGTTCGTCATCATCGGGTCGACCCTAACACCATCAAAGCACATTATGGTTCTGGGACAACAAACAGCAATCTTTGTCACAAACAAACAATTTGCGGCGAGCGTTGGAAGGATGTGCGACGGCAGGTGAGGTCACCTGGGGGGCGAGTGATTGGATGAAGTAAATTGCTTATTTCATGGCGCGTGGCTGAGATTGGCCACGTTGGAGGCTGACAGACAAGCTATGAGAAAGGTGAACACGGCCGTCTTGTGTAGGATGTGTGTGTGGCTTATCCATAGCCTGTAATGATGGTGCTATGTGTTTGTGTGTGTGTGTGTGTGTGTGTGTGTGTGTGTGTGTAGTTCCTCAGAATAATCATGTCCTGAGAGATCACGTTTCAATATTTCGTCTGCACTACTAATTCGATTGTTTACAGTTATCCTGATTCTTTAGCGCTCACTGTCCTCACCCGCCCAGAGCCTACTATCCTTATTTCTCATCCGCCCAGAGCCTACTATGCCCACTTCTCACCTTCCTGATGTCTACTGTCCTCACTTCTTCATCCGCTCAGTGCCTGCTGTTCACACTCACCAAGTGCCTGCTGTCCTCTGTTTTCACCCGCACAGCGCCTACCATCCTCTCTCACCCAGTGCCTGCTAGCCTCACTCCTCACCTTCCCAACTCCGCCTAATAGCTCACTGCGTGAGCACCAGTCCTCCTCACATTCCCTCACTTTCAATCACGAAGCAGACGCGTGATGATCACAGATGACTTTGTACTACGATGACGAGGAAAAATCAGATCAGGACAATTTGCTTAAGTGCTTTCGTGTAACTGAACACATCTTCAGAAGCAAATAGGAAGTTGCTTCATCTGTGATTTGTTGCTGTTTGCTTCTGAACATGAGTTGAAGTATACGAAAACGCTAAGCAAATTTTCCTGATCTGATTTTCCCTCGTGGACTACAAGTATACATATATATATATATATATATATATATATATATATATATATATATATATATATATATATATATATATATATATATATATATATTATCCCTGGGGATAGGGGAGAAAGAATACTTCCCACGTATTCCCTGCGTGTCGTAGAAGGCGACTGAAAGGGGAGGGAGCGGGGGGCTGCAAATCCTCCCCTCTCTTTTTTTTTTCTTTTAATTTTCCAAAAGAAGGAACAGAGAAGGGGGCCAGGTGAGGATATTCCCTCAAAGGCCCAGTCCTCTGTTCTTAACGCTACCTGGCTAACGCGGGAAATGGCGAATAGTATGAAAGAAAAAGAAAGTATATATATATATATATATATATATATATATATATATATATATATATATATATATATATATATATATATATATATATATATATATATATATATATTACCCCTGGAGATAGGGGAGAAAGAATACTTCCCACGTATTCCCTGCGTGTCGTAGAAGGCGACTAAAAGTGAAGGGAGCGGGGGGCTGGAAATCCTCCCCTCTAGTTTTTTTTTTTTAATTTTTCAAAAGAAGGAACAGAGAAGGGGGCCAGGTGAGGATATTCCCTCAAAGGCCCAGTCCTCTGTTCTTAACGCTACCTCGCTATCGCGGGAAATGGCGAATAGTATGAAAAAAAGGAAATATATTCATATATATATATATATATATATATATATATATATATATATATATATATATATATATATATATATATATATATATATATATATATATAATGTTGATCATGTTGGAGACATATGAAAGTGTAGGTGGAGGAAGAATACGAGGGGTAATGGGAGAACTGAATTGCTTTAACGTTTCGACTCCTAAGGTCTTGTTCACAAAGCTAAGAGCGCTCGAGTCACCTCGCGGGCTGCCTGAGAATTCTGCTCCCTGATTGGCTGTTGCGCCCCCTACTCTGCACCTCGCTCCCACGGAACAAAAGACGAATCAGGATCGAATTCTCTTCAATTCATATGTAGTACTTCCTTCTGAAACACCAGGTCTTCCCTTTTGATTCCATTAAGCCTTGGAACTGGAGCGGCCCATGAAAAGGCTGGAGGATCGGCTTGGGTGATGGTGGCTGGCGGTGGGTTATAAAGCACTGGACTGATCATTTCAGGGAATGTTGAGTGGAGGGCGTGTCACTGGTGGTCAGGATGCGTTAGGCCGGCACAGGAGTGTGAAAGTTGGTCCTCCCATGTGTGTCAAGGGGGACCGTGAGAGTTTCACACTCGTGTTGCCCCATCTCTTATAAACTTTACACATACACTCAAGTCTTACCCACGGGTATATATACACACTCGCACACACCCACCAGCTTAGTATGGCTCTTAGTCTGCTGCCTCTGCCTTGTTCAGGATTCGAACTCTGGCCCGTTAGATTGACAGGTTGCATTCGCAACCATTGCAACACGGCCGTGCACGCTATACCCCGAGTGTAGGTGTGCATTCAAGTGTGTATGTGTCTGCATTTGTGTGTGTGTGTGTGTGTGTGTGTGTGTGTGTGTGTGTGTGTGTGTGTCTATATAATTACCTACTTGTATAGTATGGGGAGACAGTTTCACACGGTGGTTTCGCATCGCCTGAACTACCTACGCTAATGCAGAGGACGTGCCATTAGGCAGGGGTGACGCGTGGCGCTCACCGCAGGATAATCTAGCGAAGAATAAAAGTGTGGCGTCAGGAGCGCGTTGACCAGTGTCATGTGTCAGGTGGAGAGAACGTGTGTTGCTGGGATGACTGCCAGGAGCCTACGCGTAAATGAAGCAAAAAAGGAAAAGAGAGTAGTCTGAGCTACGAAGGGGAACTCAACAGCCACTGCAGTGCTTACTTACACACACAAACACACACACACATATATATATATATATATATATATATATATATATATATATATATATATCTTCTTCTTCATACTATTCGCCATTTCCCGCGTTTGCGAGGTAGCGTTAAGAACAGAGGACTGGGCCTTAGAGGGAAAATCCTCACCTGGCCCCCTTCTCTGTTCCTTCTATTTGGAAATTAAAAAAAATGAGAGGGGAGGATTTCCAGCCACCCGCTCCCTCCCCTTTTAGTCGCCTTCTACGACACGCAGGGAATACGTGGGAAGTATTCTTTCTCCCCTATCCCCAGGGATGTATATATATATATATATATATATATATATATATATATATATATATATATATATATATATATATATATATATATATATGATCTAAACCGAAGTTAAAACCTTATTTTACCAACGGATGCATCAACAAGTCTCAGGAAGTCCTTTTCTTCCCAGATTGGTCTTCCTGACGTACAAAATTATTACGTCCAGTAAACGGCAACATCTCTTACCAGGCGTCAGGGGGTCGGGGCCCAGCCTGAGGTGGGGTCGCAGTGCCTTATCAAGCTGCCTCAAGTTGCTCAAGTCAAAGTTTTCTCGCGGCCTCTCGTACGATGGCGGCGCCACTGTGTATGGGTCTTGATCTTATAGAAAGGTCTCTCTCTCTCTCTCTCTCTCTCTCTCTCTCTCTCTCTCTCTCTCTCTCTCTCTCTCTCTCTCTCTCTCTCTCTCTCTCTCTCTCTCTCTCTCTCTCTCTCTCTCCTTGGTTGTCTGTGTCCGAATACTCTAGTATGATTGTCCCAGTATGTCTTGACGACCAGAATCTTATGAGATGCTTCGCCTTGAGGAAGTAATGTGTAGTAACGAGGCTTCCTTATTATTTCCTGTCTGTAGTGAGACTATGAACTTGCGACGGTGCTGTGTTTAATGATTTTCAATCCACTTTCCCTGAAGTGGTGGAAGCATAAAATGTGGCGACCTAGACTAATCAAAATCATTCGTTTTTTTATATCATTTTGCCTATATTATCTGGAATATGGTGACCGCTGGCTGAAAATTGTATATATATATATATATATATATATATATATATATATATATATATATATATATATATATATATATATATATATATATTTTTTTTTTTTTTTTTTTTTTTTTTTTTTTTTTATACTTTGTCGCTGTCTCCCGCGTTTGCGAGGTAGCGCAAGGAAACAGACGAAAGAAATGGCCCAACCTCCCCCCCCCCCCATACACATGTACATACACACGTCCACACACGCAAATATACATACCTACACAGCTTTCCATGGTTTACCCCAGACGCTTCACATGCCTTGATTCAATCCACTGACAGCACGTCAACCCCTGTATACCACATGACTCCAATTCACTCTATTCCTTGCCCTCCTTTCACCCTCCTGCATGTTCAGGCCCCGATCACACAAAATCTTTTTCACTCCATCTTTCCACCTCCAATTTGGTCTCCCTCTTCTCCTCGTTCCCTCCACCTCCGACACATATATCCTCTTGGTCAATCTCTCCTCACTCATTCTCTCCATGTGCCCAAACCATTTCAAAACACCCTCTTCTGCTCTCTCAACCACGCTCTTTTTATTTCCACACATCTCTCTTACCCTTACGTTACTTACTCGATCAAACCACCTCACACCACACATTGTCCTCAAACATCTCATTTCCAGCACATCCATCCTCCTGCGCACACCTCTATCCATAGCCCACGCCTCGCAACCATACAACATTGTTGGAACCACTATTCCCTCAAACATACCCATTTTCGCTTTCCGAGATAATGTTCTCGACTTCCACACATTTTTCAAGGCTCCCAAAATTTTCGCCCCCTCCCCCACCCTATGATCCACTTCCGCTTCCATGGTTCCATCCGCTGACAAATCCACTCCCAGATATCTAAAACACTTCACTTCCTCCAGTTTTTCTCCATTCAAACTCACCTCCCAATTGACTTGACCCTCACCCCTACTGTACCTAATAACCTTGCTCTTATTCACATTTACTCTCAACTTTCTTCTTCCACACACTTTATATATATCTTCCCCATTTTTCCTCTATTATGAAAAACTCAAGAATACACTTCAAAGAACACGTGAAATGTATGGTTAGTGTTGTTCTGTCCACAGAAACTGAATTAGATCATTTAGTTATATTCTCTCGTCTGTGCAGTACGATATTCTAGGAAGGGGCACAGGCAGCGCCTGCACATGATATATTCATGTTCACTCTACCTTATGACTTTCCTATGAAAATTTCCTTCAGGCTTATCAATCCTGCAAGGTATTTTTCCTCACCCGCTTTCCTGCCGGCTTGTGGTGGAGGGAGTGGAGGGTTGGGGAGAGAGAGGCTTTGCTTTGCTATCCTTTTCTTCTACTGTTTACAAGAAGGCGTTTTCTTTTTCTTATCGTTGAGGCCAGACCGTCCCGCTTGGACCTTGGGTCTGTGTGGTCTGTGTATCTATGTAACTCTGTGTAAACTCCTTTATTTTCCGTCGGTGATGTTACGAGTAGTAGAGGATGTGTTGATCACATATTTGCTGTGAATAATGTATGTGAAAGATAGAGAAATAGAAGGATTTATAAGTTACATTCATTGTTCTGGAGAAGACATATGTCGACAGAAATGTTTTGTAGAAGGTGTTACGGATATAGGGTGTGGGAGGAAAGCTTTTAGAAGCAGTAAGGAGTTATTACGAAGGTATTAGGCATGTGTTGGAGTACGTAAAGAGGAGGTTGAGTGGCTCCAGGTGAAGGTGGGTCTGCGGCAGGAGTGTATGATATAACCATGGCTGTTCAGTCTGTTCATGGTTGGGTTGGTGAGGGAGGTGAATGCGAGGCCTTTGGGGAGAAGGGGTAGTAGGCCAGCAGCCTGGCTGGGATGTTCCTGGCGCTACCTCTAAAGCGCAGGGAACGACGAACAATTGCTGTGTACATATATGCGTGTAAAGGGAACTCGTACTTATGGAGCAAAATTTCATCGGGTTTAAAAGGATTAGATGAGATAAGAAAAGATAAGCTAAGATAAGAAGGTCCAAGAAGAGTATAGCGAAGAGTGTGCATCGTGAGACCCGAGCAGGATTTCCATGCAATAAAAGAGTGTAACGTGTTGTCACTGGAGCTCAGGAAGAAGATAATGCAAGGTTCGATACCCTCATCCTTCTTACGCCGGGAAGGGACGGAGAGACGGCCCTCCCGAGACACTAGTGTAAGTGCGGTGGGCCTCTCTGGTCCGCCTTGGTGGTAGATCCTGAGGCAGCTGCTGGGTCGAACTGGTCACATGTGATGTTCTGATAGCCTTAGTTTTGCCCAATCGATTACATACAAGTATTTTGCAGGTGTTCCGTTTGGTCTGTTCGTTCATCCAGTGGTCCTAGTCTGGCTCGTCTGGTCCCCTCTGTTCTTTTAAGAGGCTTCTCTATGTTCATCCTGACTCTAAGGTCTATGTATTTAAGGTCTAATATAAGGTCAATGATTACCTTGAATGTAAGGAAGTGATTACAATAATGTAATGTGGGGAGGAGAAGGGAAACCGTGGCTGTTCCCAGAGGGAGGGTGTCGGGGTATGAGAAAATGTGGCGACGTCTGTCATGTCTGGTGGGAGGATTGGGCTAAACTGAGGTGTGGCCCCAAGACGGGAATTTAAATTCTTCGCCGTTGACTCTTCTTCTCTCTCTCTCTCTCTCTCTCTCTCTCTCTCTCTCTCTCTCTCTCTCTCTCTCTCTCTCTCTCTCTCTCTCTCTCTCTCTCTCTCTCTGCCACACACACACACACACACATACATCGTGGGCGATTGGCATCTTTCAGTTCACAAACATAACAATCTCTCCATCTCACACGACTCGTTCCTTCCTCGTACCTCTTATGTCTTTCTCCTTCGGTGAGCGACTTGCCTTTTGGCAAAATCTCGTTGTAAATATTTACTCTCTCTCTCTCTCTCTCTCTCTCTCTCTCTCTCTCTCTCTCTCTCTCTCTCTCTCTCTCTGGTGCTAAGCGCCGCAGGTCACCTTCTCCATCAACGGGAATTTTGTCTCATATACCTTGGCATACTACGGTACGATATTTTTCCCCCTCCATCACCACAACATTGGACGAGAGGACTCCCTGAGCAGCATGGAGGCCAGGTTAGAGAACTCTGGAGACCACTTGGTTTCGGAAGGTTATTAGATGGAAACCTGCATATCGTCTCGTGGTTCAGTCAGACGCTCACAACGATCATGGATGGAAAAAGGAGGAGAAATGTGCAAGTGGTGGTCCACGTCTTAATGGGGGAAGAAGGGAGGGAGGGAGGAGGGGAACCTCATAGCCAGGAGGAAGAGCGAAGGTGATTTCTGGCAGACCACCACAGTGAACGGACGAAAAAAAAAGAGGAAATGAATGATACAGTCTGGGAAGGCTGCTGCCCACAGACGTAGGATATAAATCGAAAGAAGAAAAATTATTACGATATCTTGGGAAGATTTTTTTTTTTTTTTGATAGCCAGTCAGCCACCCAGCCATCCAGCCATCCAGCCGGCCATCCAGCCATCCAGCCAGCCATCCAGCCAACCAGCCAGCCATCCAGCCAACCAGCCAGCCAGACAGACAGACAGACAAACAGAGAGCCATACATCCATCCAGCCATCCAGCCAGCCAGACAGACAGACAGCCATCCAGCCAACCAGCCAGCCAGCCAGCCAGACAAATAGACAGACAGCCATCCAGCCATCCATCCAGCCATCCAGCCAGCCATCCAGCCAGACAGCCAGACAGACAGCCATCCAGCCAGCCAGACAACCAGCCAGACAGACAGACAGTCATATACACACCTTATATTTCAGGAAATGATGGGGGACGGTCCCTTCAGCCAAAGCAAAACAGGAAGAGTAACTTTAGGAGAAAACCTACTAACTTGTGTCGCTGTTACATTATCCTCAAAAGAACATCAGCGATGCAGAACAAACATACAGTCACACCCATGTTGGGACGCTCAGAATGGCACACGAAGCAGCAGTAAAATATGAAATTCTTGGATAGGGTCAAGTACCAGTGGTGATGGAAGATAACAGATGTAAGCAGACATACTTGGATGGCTCGATGTGGGTATTATCTAGCAAAGAAATAAGCTGCAGGAATCGAAGCATGAGAGAGAGAGAGAGGGAGAGAGAGAGAGAGAGAGAGAGAGAGAGAGAGAGAGAGAGAGAGAGAGAGAGAGAGAGAGAGAGAGAGAGATCACCAGGGTTCCACCTCAGTAGACCCAAGTGTCTGCTGGCAAATATCAGAACTGCGTTGCCGTTCATGGACGAAGAAATGATCAGCGAGCTGTTCACAGCAGTGTGTAGAAGTTGTTGGTTAACGTGACAGGGTTAACGTAGTTGTTGGTCACGTTATTAGTACAAATACAGTGTGATGATCGAAACAAAGTCCACACTTGAGAACCTAAAAGAACACACAGGACATGTTGGCTTTCCTCTATTGCCAAGGTAATTGCTTATTGCATCCCTGATGGTTTAGAAATCCCCCCTCTCCCCCTCTCTCTCCTCTCTCTCTCTCTCTCTCTCTCTCTCTCTCTCTCTCTCTCTCCAGTACATATCAAACGGTTCCCCAGCAAATCTCTGGGATTTATGATGTATTTCAGCTTGTTATCTTTCGTGCTTGTTGGCATCCAACGATTGTATTGCATTCAAAGAGAAAGAAGAATTGCCTTTAATTAGATCACGCTGTGGCAGTTTTGTCAGGCACGTCAAACTAGAGGAGAAAAGCTGTTTGTCCCGTGGAATCTAATTAGTTCATTCCCGTGACGCCATTTGTGAAGCAATGCTGTGATTGGTTGCGTGAAACGTCGTCACTATATGACGTCATTATCATGAAGCATTCTTACTGGTTGCTTCCATGCTTGCCATATTGCGGGCAATATGTTCGAAACGTTGGAAGTATCATGTGTTCGGTGCCTTGTTATTCGGAGTGAGAAATGATCATTATCAATGTGAAATTACCTGATCCAAATAGCTTCATAACTGTTAAGTAGGTGGACAAAGTTCCTATCGAACGTAAGAATGACGATAGATATGGCGTGACGTCATGACACGATGACGTGAGATCAACCAATCAGCGTCTGACGGCACAATAGCCTTACTTTTTTCACCCTAGCCAAGCGGGCCAGAGCGGTTGAGCCTATGTTGGCCCGGTTGGCTAGGGGGGGAAAAAAGGAAGGCTATTGTGCCGTCAGACGCTGATTGGTTGATCTCACGTCATCGTGCCATGACGTCACGCCTTATCTATCGTCATTCTTACGTTCGATAGGAACTTGATCTCAGGGTCACTACGTTTTGAAGACGATAAAGATAAGATTATTTTGTTGAACATTGAGGTTGATTGATGACGAAGGGTTGTGAAGGGATAACGATAGGATGGTGAAGGTGAATAATGAGGAGGGTAATGGAGGGGAGGAGGATAGTAAAGGGAGGCATAACAAGGATAGATATAATGAATAGTGAAGCGAAATAATCAGGTTATAAGTATCAGGATTTCGTGTGTGACAGGCAACTTGGGAGTTGATTTTGATCCTCTCCTCTCGCCGTAGGTCCACATTAGGAATATAATTATGGAGGACAAATTGTTTGCTGGCGAATGTTAGAAGAGCCTTCAAGTATATGAAGGAAATGATTAGTATGATATCTATAATGTACATGAGTCCAAAATTACAATATGATTCTCCATACTGGCCACCGCACCTGAGAAGCACAAAGAGCTAATAAAGAAGGTGTATAGGAGAGCAACGAAGATGCCGCCAGAATTAAGAGAAATGGATCGTAGGGAAGAGCTAGAAGCCTCAAATCTCACCGCTGTGGAAGAAAGACGAGTGATGGGTGACCTGATCATAGCCTTTCTGTTTTTTTTTTTCTTTTTGATACCAGATAGAGGACGCAGACAGTAAACAGTCCTTCGAAGGATGTGGGGATCGAACAACCAACCAGACGACATAACATGAAACCAGAAACTTGTTCACGAACCTGTGAGGAAGATCATGGTAAGTGTTCCCAAGGAGGATCAACGCTCACGATGAACGGAAGTGAAAAAGTTGTACGACAGTGGAGAATGTTCAACATACGTGGCCCATTGAGCGTAAAGCTTACACACACACACACACACACACACACACACACACACACACACACACACACTATAATTCTTTCTATCATTTGATAACATTTCAGGGAAGAACACGGGTGTAATGCTTTTATTTGCAACTACACTGTGTTTTGTTAATGGTTTACGTATTGCGGTCCATGAGTGTCCATGAATTTACATGAGTTTACGTGAGAAAGACAGACAACAGGAGGCCTAAATGGTCCAAGACTGGGTTACCGTTTGGTTAAAAATATAAACAGGGATTTTAACTTGTCATGAAAATGTAATTCTGCTCAGCATTTTTTTTTTTTTTTTTTTTTAGCTTTCACCGACCGCCCTATGCAGACACCAAGAGCCAGGCTTACGGACCATATATACGTCAGCGTAGCCCACATCCAACGCAGGATTTGTCCCTCCGCACCACGATATATTGCCAGCATTTGTCAAAAAAGAAAAGTGTATACAAGGTTTTGCGACGTTGGTTGACAGAAAAACGAGTCTGTTATTTTTCGGTTTCCTGTAGTTTTCTGGTTGACTGTGTTTTGTGTGGTTGAGGTAGACCGTCCATCTCTTCGTGGTAGAGTTTATTAGCGATGTATTCTAATGCCTTAATCAGGATATCAGGGGAAGATAAATATTTGCCCTACTTGTTATAACTCTCTGCAAAGAAACAGTGCATTTGCCTTCGTTCATTCCTCTGTTGACTTCGTAATATATTTCAATACCCGGACGTCCCAGAGTACGAGATGTGGTGTAGTATGATCTAATCTATGTTCCATCGATATTATTTTCAGTGTGGCTTTTGTTGTTCTGACAGTGTGTCTTATTTTCTTCATCTTTCTTTATGTATTTTACGTTTGTTTACTGTTGTGGGTAATCCATCGCTGTCCTCTCACGTCTTCCAGATAATATGAGTGGCGACTGAAGATAGTTATTATGACAACAATCTCCCTTGTTTCTTGACTCGAGGGAAAATTCTTTGAGGAGCTGAAGATTTTAGCGATTCTTTTTTTTCTTAGTTAATGGAGGGTTCTCGGGAGTGTTATGATGAGGGGGAAACGAGGGAAAAAGAAGACGAAAAGAGAGTAGTGATGATATGGGGGGGGGGGGGGTAGAGGGATTGGGCACGACTCAAGTTGTTCCACCGTGACGACCAAGCTAAAGGTTGAGGTGTGGACAGCCTGGTAGTCGGGAGTGATCACTCGCTCCCAGACTACAGTGAACTGCACACACAAAAACCTTAACACCTTGATTGACTTCGAGGTGTTATAAGGTCTCCTGCAGCAGACCTCTCTCATCTCCCGCGACACCTGGAACCCGTCCTATTGTTCTTACCTTCTTCTGCTAACTGCATTCCCAGGCACACTCTAACAGGCCACCAGAAACCTTCCGACAGACCCTTAGGCACTCTCCAATAGAACAGAAGGAACCCTCCGATAGATCTCAGGATACCTCCAATAGAACAGAAGGAACCCTCCAACAGACCCAAAGGAACCCTCCAATAGAACAGCAAGAACCCTCCAACAGACCAGCAGCAATCCTTCACCAGACCCCCAGAAACCCTCCAATAGAACAGCAGCAACTCTTCAAAAGACCAACAGTAACCTTTCAGCAGGTCCCCAGGAACCCTCCAACAGACTACCAGGAATCATCCAAAAGACCATCAGGAACCCTTCAACAGACTTCCCTCATACTCCTCAACTCCTGGAATCCGTCATTCCAGTCAACAGTCATGAAATATATTCACATATCTACCTCCGTTCACCAAGACCTACGCATATTGATACGGTCCGTTCCAACCCAAAAGCGTATGTCAGTTGGGCAAGCTTGGTCCCGCTCGCTTATCTGCTCATCACTCTTTTAGACAATCGTAATTTCAATCAGCGACACAGATGAGACTATATTGCCTTCCTTGGGGTCACATGATGGAGCTGTGATTTTCCCTTGGTTCTTAAAGGTCCAGAGCGTAATTACCTCTTTGACTCTGTTATTGGATGATGCTGGAGGGAAAGTTCTGTCTTGTGTGTATGTGTGTGTGTGTGTGTGTGTGTGTGTGTGTGTGTGTGGGCGCGCGCGCACGCAACCATGAACTCTGTTTGAGTGCGTTTATTTTTCTTCCCTTTTTTCTTGTAATGGAGTTCCAGTTTGGTTTGGATGGGTTGAAGTGCGATCCGCGATTGTGGTCTGGGTTTCCCTCGAGTTGCAGAAGGGAGATGATGTGAGAGAGAGAGCATTTGTGTCTGGAAACATTGCCACTCTCATACCTTTCAATGCTGGAGATGGTGCTCGAGGCAGTGTGAACCTGAGGAGACCGATTGTGGGTTATGCTTACCATTATGTCATGCCAGAGGGACATATGTTCGTCGTCTGACTACCATCTAGAATCTAATCTTTTATAGACATTCACATCCATTTCTTCTGTCTGTCTGTCTGTGTCTGTTTGTCTGTCTGTCTGTCTTTGTGGACTTCCCGCATAGCACGATTCCATTTTGTTAATAATTCTTCCCTCTCTTTTACCTCATATTTTTGCACGACTTAAATGCTCATCTTCTCCTTCACGTCTCGTTATTGCACTGCATACTTGAGTTGTGGTCTAACTAGGCTTAGGTACAGTGGCAATATCACATCCTTCCTTTTGTACGTAAAGTTTCTGTTTATAAATCCTAACATCCTATTTACTTTCTTGGCAGCTTCATTACAATGCTGGGAGAACTTGAAGTAATTAAGGACGGTGGCCCCTAGATCTTTTACACTATGGATGTCCCTTAACTTGTGACCCATCAGTTCATGAGATATTTTCTTTCTCAGGTTTCCTGGTAGCAGCAGCTAACATTTATTGACCTTATTGTATCTAGATCCTCTTGTTATCTTAGCATGATGTGCGACTTCTAAAACCATGCTGTGTATTATTGATGAGGTTGTGTTATTCCAGATAGGACTACGATTTTATCTCTAATAATCGACTCCAGAAGTTTATATATGATTGATGTGAGGCTAATAAAGCGGAAATTACCAGACAATTCAAGGCTTTTCGTTTTGTACATAGGAGTGACATCTGCCAGTCTCCAGTCCTGTGTGTATACCATCCTGGAGCGATCTATTGAAAATCTGGGTTAACGGTCCGGCAATTTCGTGTTTGACGTTTTTAATCACTCGTAGATAGACACGATCAGGACCTGGGCTTTTATTAGTCTTCAACATATCTATCGGTGTTGGTACTTCTCTAACTGTGATGGTAAATTCTTGTATCGTGTGAGTGCTATTTATCACTATCTCAAAATTCATGTGGTTACTTTCTAGCGTCAAAACAGAACTGATAACATCTTGTTCAGGGTTGTGGCTACGCTCTTATCGTCCACACCGGGTTCACAACCTCGTTTACTAATGGTCCTGTTCCACCCCTTATACGCTTCTTATTATTGTTATATCTGTAAGATCTTTCAGAATCTCCATTAATATTGCAACACTCACTTTGTGTTCTAGAACTCTTGCCTCCATTGATGTCGAATTTACCTTGCCTTCTGATTGTGTTAGACTCCGTTGTAGTATCTGGGTCATTGTCCAATTTCTTAAGCTTATAGAGTTTGTCTCTGCGCAGTAAAACTCTCGCAATATCTTAGGAGTACCATTCAGGCTTGTTGTTGGTTTTATTGTCTTTGTCGTGCATGGGAATGAATGTGACTTGATAGTACATAAACTGACGCTTAAAACTGGCCTACAGTTCCTCTGGGTATGAACCAACATGGGCGAGACTAATGCGTCGCGCAGCCCATTAAACAAAATCTGTCCTTTTAAAGTTAGGGGTAAGAGAAGTGGTCTTAGGGAAGTCGGTTTTGATATTTACGTCGAACCTAACCATGTTATGGTCACACGTGCCTAGATGTTAGTCACTAAGAACTCCTGGGATGCAAGAACTAAATCAAGTATATTTAGTTTCCCTCCTCGGCTCGGTGACGGTTTGGTTGAGAAAAATGTCTTCAGTCAAGATAACTGTGGCAGATTCACTCTCTACACCCGAGATAGTTTTAAGCTTATTTCTGGAAGATTAAAATCCCTAAGAATGATCGAGTCTTTATCCTGTATTGCTCGTTGTAAACTCTCGTACGTGACCATGTCAATATCTGGTGGCTGATTAGGGCGTCTACAGACGACGTTTATGTAAAGCTTGGAACATTCGGTGTTAATGTGATCACACACAAGTGTTCAACTGCGGCAGATACTGTAGTCTGAATTTCAGTGGGGTTAAGGTAAGATTTTACGTACAGTGCAGTTCCGCCTCCTCGAC
>NC_092242.1:21429546-21457046 GCF_036320965.1 Panulirus ornatus | reverse complement strand
GCGGCAGGTGTGTGTGATGTCTCCATGGTTGTTTAATTTGTTTATGGATGGGGTTGTTAGGGAGGTGAATGCAAGAGTTTTGGAAAGAGGGGCAAGTATGAAGTCTGTTGTGGATGAGAGAGCTTGGGAAGTGAGTCAGTTGTTGTTCGCTGATGATACAGCGCTGTTGGCTGATTCATGTGAGAAACTGCAGAAGCTGGTGACTGAGTTTGGTAAAGTGTGTGAAAGAAGAAAGTTAAGAGTAAATGTGAATAAGAGCAAGGTTATTAGGTACAGTAGGGTTGAGGGTCAAGTCAATTGGGAGGTAAGTTTGAATGGAGAAAAACTGGAGAAAGTAAAGTGTTTTAGATATCTGGGAGTGGATCTGGCAGCGGATGGAACCGTGGAAGCGGAAGTGAATCATAGGGTGGGGGAGGGGACGAAAATCCTGGGAGCCTTGAAGAATGTGTGGAAGTCGAGAACATTATCTCGGAAAGCAAAAATGGGTATGTTTGAAGGAATAGTTGTTCCAACAATGTTGTATGGTTGCGAGGCGTGGGCTATGGATAGAGTTGTGCGCAGGAGGGTGGATGTGCTGGAAATGAGATGTTTGAGGACAATGTGTGGTGTGAGGTGGTTTGATCGAGTAAGTAATGTAAGGGTAAGAGAGATGTGTGCAAATAAAAAGAGCGTGGTTGAGAGAGCAGAAGAGGGTGTTTTGAAATGGTTTGGGCACATGGAGAGAATGAGTGAGGAAAGATTGACCAAGAGGATATATGTGTCGGAGATGGAGGGAACGAGGAGAAAAGGGAGACCAAATTGGAGGTGGAAAGGTGGAGTGAAAAAGATTTTGTGTGATCGGGGCCTGAACATGCAGGAGGGTGAAAGGAGGGCAAGGAATAGAGTGAATTGGATCGATGTGGTATACCGGGGTTGACGTGCTGTCAGTGGATTGAATCAGGGCATGTGAAGCGTCTGGGGTAAACCATGGAAAGTTGTGTGGGGCCTGGATGTGGAAAGGGAGCTGTGATTTCGGGCATTATTGCATGACAGCTAGAGACTGAGTGTGAACGAATAGGGCCTTTGTTGTCTTTTCCTAGTGCTACCTCGCACACATGAGGGGGGAGGGGAATGGTATTCCATGCGTGGCGAGGTGGCGATGGGAATGAATATAGGCAGACAGTGTGAATTGTGTGCATGGGTATATATGTAAGTGTCTGTGTGTGTATATATATGTGTACATTGAGATGTATAGGTGTGTATATTTGCGTGTGTGGACGTGTATGTATATACATTGTGTATGGGGGTGGGTTCGGCCATTTCTTTCGTCTGTTTCCTTGCGCTACCTCGCAAACGCTGGAGACAGCGACAAAGCAAAATAAATATAAATAAATGAATACATACATACATATATATATATATATATATATATATATATATATATATATATATATATATATATATATATATATATATATTTTTTTTTTATTTTTTTGCTTTGTCGCTGTCTCCCGCGTTTGCGAGGTAGCGCAAGGATACAGACGAAAGAAATGGCCCAACCCACCCCCATACACATGTATATACATACACGTCCACACGCGCAAATATACATACCTACACAGCATTCCATGGTTTACCCCAGACGCTTCACATGCCCTGATTCAATCCACTGACAGCACGTCAACCCCGGTATACCACATCGATCCAATTCACTCTATTCCTTGCCCTCCTTTCACCCTCCTGCATGTTCAGGCCCCGATCACACAAAATCTTTTTCACTCCATCTTTCCACCTCCATTTTGGTCTCCCACTTCTCCTCGTTCCCTCCACCTCCGACACATATATCCTCTTGGTCAATCTTTCCTCACTCATTCTCTCTATGTGCCCGAACCATTTCAAAACACCCTCTTCTGCTCTCTCAACCACGCTCTTTTTATTTCCACACATCTCTCTTACCCTTACGTTACTTACTCGATCAAACCACCTCACACCACACATTGTCCTCAAACATCTCATTTCCAGCACATCCACCCTCCTGCGCACGACTCTATCCATAGCCCTCGCCTCGCAACCATACAACATTGTTGGAACCACTATTCCTTCAAACATACCCATTTTTGCTTTCCGATATATATATATATATATATATATATATATATATATATATATATATATATATATATATATATATATATATATATTAAAGCAGTTGCTTGGAGGTCAGAGATTACGTCAATGTGGAAACATCATTACCATATGTAGTTGTGATTACATATGTGTCTGTAATCATGGTTTGTTGGTGCTATTCATGTGTTCTGGGGGAGAGAATTCTACACTCGCGTTCCCCAGTTTTTTTTTTTTTGCATTGTATATATGTACCATGTCTTTACTGCATTGCTTTCCCACACACACATACACACACACACACACACACACACACACACACACACACACACACACTATCCTCAGCCAGGTACATATTTGTCGACCGGTCCCGAGGGAAGGATGAACACTTGGGATGAGTGTGGGCCGACTGCAGCGCCCGGGAATCGAACCCAATGCAAACCACTACACCAAGAAGGCCCCGTGTGTGTGTGTGTGTGTGTGTGTGTGTGTGTGTGTGTGTGTGTGTGTGTGTGTGTGTGTGTGTGTGTGTCCACATTAAGACACTATTACTGCAGTCACACAAACCATCCACGACAAGAACACTAACACATTCCACAAGACCCACTCTGTATGTGTTATGATGTTCCTCCTGAACTTCCATAATAAAGTCCAGGATTCTCTCGTTTCAAAAAGTCGACCGTCGAGGCCGCTATCAATTTTCATTATTTCCTCCCACCGAAAATTGGATTTTAGGATATCTTCATTTTGTGGTTCCTCTGACAGCCCTCGACTTCTAGGGTCGCTTCCTATCAAGGCCTCCGCACTGTTTGTGTTGGGGAGAAAAAAAAAAAAAAATCGTGAAATCTACAAGAGAACTGAGGATGGCAGGTATGTTGCACCGTGACTGTGGAAGGAAAAAAAAAAAGAAAATAGAGATATAGAGAATTTTGGGAACCTAACATGGAAACCGTCGTTTGCCTGGGTGCTAATTACCCAGCTACTGGTCGTAGTTGAGTCTGGGGCTGCCGGAGCATTTAGAAAGGTCCTGGGTGACACCAGGTCTCTGACGCTGATATTGATCCTGAGGCAATAATAAGTCAGTAAGATGTATTGTACCTCACGTGCACTGGGTGGTAGAGGACGTTGGCCTTCACGTGCACTGGGTGGTAGAGGACGTTGGACCTCACGTGCACTGGGTGGTAGAATGAGTGAGTGAGCGTATGTGTGAGCTGTAGGCCACATATGGTAGGGCAAGGATGGTAATTACCTGTATGCAGTTACATATGTGTATGGGACGGGGAGGGAGTTTTACATTCGTGCGCGAAAGAGAAGAGGGAGGTGTATGGACGGTCTCGAAAGGGAAAGAGCGCAAGTGATTAGGATGAGTACAAAAGAAACGGGATAAAGAAAACGGATAGTGAAGTGGTAACAGGCCAAGAAAATGGCGTGAGTATCTGAAAGGACTGCTCAGTGTTGTAGATGGCGGATATGGCGTGTCTGGGATGAGATGACATGCAGAATGCGTCTTGATGATTGGGATACAGAATCTGGACATGCGTAAGCCAAAGTGTGACAAGACTACAGGAGTGGATGTGATTGCAGTTGAATCTTCCAGTCAAGGTGGTGAGAGTGCTGGTGACCAGCTCGTCAAGCTGATAGACACTTGTCAGGCCCTGGGTGGCGATGTTTGAGGGGTAGGCGAATGCTGGCTGCCTCTATCTGGTGAGGTGTATGGAAATGTGAAGAGTGAGTGAGGGTGGGGGAGAGAATACACAGAGTGATTTATCATGGAGTAGCAGATCAGTCTGTCATATACACACATGATAAACAATCTTCCAAACAGTTTAGTATGTCGTCATCATTATCACCGAATCATCTCACCTTATAGGGAAAGGTTTTCCTTGATTTACGATCGGATTATCCTTTCAATCGCTTAAACCAAAATGGTTTTTCACAGTTACTGCCAAATTCTGAATGATTCTTTTTTTTTACATTGTTACTGGATCATACTGCATTTTTTCTTTTTTTTTGTTTACTCCCTTGTAGTATAAGGATTTCCTCTGTCACCATCAATTGATGGGGTTTTAAACGTCTGTGTTTCAGGAGCGTTCACATCTACTTCAGAAGAAACAACTCCAGGTTGAGCTCAGCCCGTCCCTCACAACTCAGACCATGCGAGACACAAGGACCCAATTCTCAGTTTGGTATAAGGAAAAGAAAAAAAAAAAAAGAGAATTCTCCCTGACGCTCTGTTGAACCTCATTTGGTTTGATGTCGTTGCCTTCACCGTCGTAGTTTGCGGTCATCCGCTTCTCATTTACGATGACGCAAGTGGAAGTTGCCTTGCTGATATTTACTGACTTCCTGTTCCCCAGTGTGGTCCGCGATCATAAGGTTTGCAACTGAGGTCTGTTGTCAAGAGGATTTAAGTTATAGATTCCCTTGAGAATCCTATCCTCCCGTTGCTCTTTTAGTTCCATTAAAGAGGATTTGAGTTACAGATTCCCTTTCAGACCCTATTTTCCCTTTGTCTGTTAGTTCCTTACGAAGGATTTGAGTTATAGATTCCCTTTAGAATCATGTTCTCCTGTTGTCTGTCATCCTCAAACAGGGACGAATGAATCGTTACGTAAACAAAAGGACACAAGAAAATCAATATCAAGGATTATTTCTTACCACAGTAGGTCAGTCTCATCGCATTATCATCACTGAATCATGATTACTGAATCTCAGGAATTCATTCTTTGTTTTCAGTCAGATAACGAAAAAAAAAAAAAAGAAATGAAAAGAATGGGAGACATCCTACGTGAGGTGAGGGGACGGAGCGCTCCCGCCTGTGCTACAGAGAGATCACGTACATTAGGTCATGGCACAGTGAATGTGTGTATGTGTGTGTGTGTGTGTGTGTGTGTGTGTGTGTGTGTGTGTGTGTGTGTTTCCTACTCTCAAAACGTCTACGTATCTGCTGTGTACGTATTCATACTCAGTACAGTTCAGAATACGCCCACTCGCGCCAGGGAACACCGCACGATATTGCCCCCATCATGGCAAGGGCGTCTCTCCCTCCTGGCACATCACAACCCCGAGTGGAGATCGACACGAGTAGACGGCCCCTCCCTCTCCCTCTCCCTTTCCAGCCCTCCCTCAGGGTACGATATACACAAGCCTGGGTGGAAAAGTTGAGGGGGGAGGTGGGAAGAGGTGGTGTAGGTGCTGCGTTGGTTGCAGTGACATTAACGTATGAAGAGCGCGTCATTCTTCGTGGCTAACAACACGTCAGGAGCAGGTGTTGTGGCTTGACGAATCTTCTCCGTCATGTTTGTGGCCGGGCTAAGAGACGGCTGAGTGGCTGCACGGGTGGTAAGGTGTGTGTGTGTGTGTGTGTGTGCCTACATACACAGAAGTAAATACATGGTACATATGTACAAGGTTAAGCGACGGGGTAACGCGAGTGTAAAATTCTCCTCTCGTAACACACAAATGATAATTAAATATACTGACGTGGGCCTACGTGGTGTAGTGGTCAGCGTCACTAACCATGAGCCTGAACCGAGTCGGACCCGCATGGGTTCTAAATCTTAGCACGGCAGTCACCCTCTACGACACGCAGGGAATACGTGCGAAATATTCCTTCTTCCCCTATCCCCAGGGATTATATATATATATATATATATATATATATATATATATATATATATATATATATATATATATATATATATATATATATATATATATATATATATATATATACATATATATATATATATATATATATACGAATAAAGTGTATATGAACGCGCACCTTCATAGAACATACAAAGCTCCATCAGCCAGGATCGAACCTGGGACTCCTTGTGTAAGAGGCAGGCATGCTAACCGCTAGGCTAAGGGACTGTATAATAGGAAACAACTATTCGAAATACAAGTACTCGAATACCCTTCGTCTCACTATGGTATATATATATATATATATATATATATATATATATATATATATATATATATATATATATATATATATATATATATATATATATATATATATATATATATATTATCCCTGGGGATAGGAGAGAAAGAATACTTCCCACGTATTCCCTGCGTGTCGTAGAAGGCGACTAAAAGGGGAGGGAGCGGGGGGCTGGAAATCCTCCCCTCTCGTTTTTTTTAATTTTCCAAAAGAAGGAACAGAGAATTGGGCCAGGTGAGGGTATTCCCTCAAAGGCCCAGTCCTCTGTTCTTAACGCTACCTCGCTAATGCGGGAAATGGCGAATAGTTTGAAAGAAAAGATATATATATATATATATATATATATATATATATATATATATATATATATATATATATATATATATATATATATATATATATATTATCCCTGGGGATAGGGGAGAAAGAATACTTCCCACGTATTCCCTGCGTGTCGTAGGAGGCGACTAAAAGGGATGGGAGCGGAGGGCTGGAAATCCTCCCCTCTCGATTTTCTTTTCTTTTTTTAATTTTTCCAAAGGAAGGAATAGAGAGGGGGGCCAAGTGAGGATATTCCTTCAAAGGTCCAGTCCTCTGTTCTTAACGCTACCTCGCTAACGCGGGAAATGGGGAATAGTATAAAATATATATATATATATATATAAATATATATATATATATATATATATATATATATATATATATATATATATATATATATATATATATATATATATATATTATTATTATTTATTATACTTTGTCGCTGTCTCCCGCGTTTGCGAGGTAGCGCAAGGAAACAGACGAAAGAAATGGCCCACCCCCCCCCCCATACACATGTATATACATACGTCCACACACGCAAATATACATACCTACACAGCTTTCCATGGTTTACCCCAGACGCTTCACATGCCTTGATTCAATCCACTGACAGCACGTCAACCCCGGTATACCACATCGCTCCAATTCACTCTATTCCTTGCCCTCCTTTCACCCTCCTGTATGTTCAGGCCCCGATCACACAAAATCTTTTTCACTCCATCTTTCCACCTCCAATTTGGTCTCCCTCTTCTCCTCGTTCCCTCCACCTCCGACACATATATCCTCTTGGTCAATCTTTCCTCACTCATTCTCTCCATGTGCCCAAACCATTTCAAAACACCCTCTTCTGCTCTCTCAACCACGCTCTTTTTATTTCCACACATCTCTCTTACCCTTACGTTACTTACTCGATCAAACCACCTCACACTACACATTGTCCTCAAACATCTCATTTCCAGCACATCCACCCTCCTGCGCACAACTCTATCCATAGCCCACGCCTCGCAACCATACAACATTGTTGGAACCACTATTCCTTCAAACATACCCATTTTTGCTTTCCGAGATAATGTTCTCGACTTCCACACATTCTTCAAGGCCCCCAGGATTTTCGCCCCCTCCCCCACCCTATGATCCACTTCCGCTTCCATGGTTCCATCCGCTGCCAGATCCACTCCCAGATATCTAAAACACTTCACTTCCTCCAGTTTTTCTCCATTCAAACTCACATCCCAATTGACTTGACCCTCAACCCTACTGTACCTAATAACCTTGCTCTTATTCACATTTACTCTTAACTTTCTTCTTTCACACACTTTACCAAACTCAGTCACCAGCTTCTGCAGTTTCTTACATGAATCAGCCACCCTGGGGTTAGGGGAGAAAGAATACTTCCCACGTATTCCCTGCGTGTCGTAGAAGGCGACTAAAAGGGGAGGGAGCGGGTGGCTGGAAATTCTCCCCTCTCGTTTTTTTTCTTTTTTAATTTTCCAAAAGAAGGAACAGAGAAAGGGGCCAGGTGAGGGTATTCCCTCAAAGGCCTAGCCCTCTGTTCTTAACGCTACCTCGCTAACGCGGGAAATGGCGAATAGTACGAAATATGTATATATATATATATATATATATATATATATATATATATATATATATATATATATATATATATATATATATATATATATATATATATATATATATATATATATATATATATATATATATATATATATATATATTTTTTTTTTTTTTTTTTTTTTTTTTATACTTTGTCGCTGTCTCCCGCGTTTGCGAGGTAGCGCAAGGAAACAGACGAAAGAAATGGCCCAACCCCCCCCCCATACACATGTACATACACACGTCCACACACGCAAATATACATACCTACACAGCTTTCCATGGTTTACCCCAGACGCTTCACATGCCTTGATTCAATCCACTGACAGCACGTCAACCCCTGTATACCACATCGCTCCAATTCACTCTATTCCTTGCCCTCCTTTCACCCTCCTGCATGTTCAGGCCCCGATCACACAAAATCTTTTTCACTCCATCTTTCCACCTCCAATTTGGTCTCCCTCTTCTCCTCGTTCCCTCCACCTCCGACACATATATCCTCTTGGTCAATCTTTCCTCACTCATTCTCTCCATGTGCCCAAACCATTTCAAAACACCCTCTTCTGCTCTCTCAACCACGCTCTTTTTATTTCCACACATCTCTCTTACCCTTACGTTACTTACTCGATCAAACCACCTCACACCACACATTTTCCTCAAACATCTCATTTCCAGCACATCCATCCTCCTGCGCACATCTCTATCCATAGCCCACGCCTCGCAACCATACAACATTGTTGGTACCACTATTCCTTCAAACATACCCATTTTTGCTTTCCGAGATAATGTTCTCGACTTCCACACATTTTTCAAGGCTCCCAAAATTTTCGCCCCCTCCCCCACCCTATGATCCACTTCCGCTTCCATGGTTCCATCCGCTGACAGATCCACTCCCAGATATCTAAAACACTTCACTTCCTCCAGTTTTTCTCCATTCAAACTCACCTCCCAATTGACTTGACCCTCACCCCTACTGTACCTAATAACCTTGCTCTTATTCACATTTACTCTTAACTTTCTTCTTCCACACACTTTACCAAACTCAGTCACCAGCTTCTGCAGTTTCTCACATGAATCAGCCACCAGCGCTGTATCATCAGCGAACAACAACTGACTCACTTCCCAAGCTCTCTCATCCCCAACAGACTTCATACTTGCCCCTCTTTCCAGGACTCTTGCATTTACCTCCCTAACAACCCCATCCATAAACAAATTAAACAACCATGGAGACATCACACACCCCTGCCGCAAACCTACATTCACTGAGAACCAATCACTTTCCTCTCTTCCTACACGTACACATGCCTTACATCCTCGATAAAAACTTTTCACTGCTTCTAACAACTTGCCTCCCACACCATATATTCTTAATACCTTCCACAGAGCATCTCTATCAACTCTATCATATGCCTTCTCCAGATCCATAAATGCTACATACAAATCCATTTGCTTTTCTAAGTATTTCTCACATACATTCTTCAAAGCAAACACCTGATCCACACATCCTCTACCACTTCTGAAACCGCACTGCTCTTCCCCAATCTGATGCTCTGTACATGCCTTCACCCTCTCAATCAATACCCTCCCATATAATTTACCAGGAATACTCAACAAACTTATACCTCTGTAATTTGAGCACTCACTCTTATCCCCTTTGCCTTTGTACAATGGCACTATGCACGCATTTCGCCAATCCTCAGGCACCTCACCATGAGTCATACATACATTAAATAACCTTACCAACCAGTCAACAATACAGTCACCCCCTTTTTTAATAAATTCCACTGCAATACCATCCAAACCTGCTGCCTTGCCGGCTTTCATCTTCCGCAAAGCTTTTACTACCTCTTCTCTGTTTACCAAATCATTTTCCCTAACCCTCTCACTTTGCACACCACCTCGACCAAAACACCCTATATCTGCCACTCTGTCATCAGACACATTCAACAAACCTTCAAAATACTCATTCCATCTCCTTCTCACATCACCGCTACTTGTTATCACCTCCCCATTTACGCCCTTCACTGAAGTTCCCATTTGCTCCCTTGTCTTACGCACCCTATTTACCTCCTTCCAGAACATCTTTTTATTCTCCTAAAATTTACTGATAGTCTCTCACCCCCAACTCTCATTTGCCCTTTCTTTCACCTCTTGCACCTTTCTCTTGACCTCCTGTCTCTTTCTTTTATACTTCTCCCACTCAATTGCATTTTTTCCCTGCAAAAATCGTCCAAATGCCTCTCTCTTCTCTTTCACTAATACTCTTACTTCTTCATCCCACCACTCACTACCCTTTCTAAACAGCCCACCTCCCACTCTTCTCATGCCACAAGCATCTTTTGCGCAATCCATCACTGATTCCCTAAATACATCCCATTCCTCCCCCACTCCCCTTACTTCCATTGTTCTCACCTTTTTCCATTCTGTACACAGTCTCTCCTGGTACTTCCCCACACAGGTCTCCTTCCCAAGCTCACTTACTCTCACCACCTTCTTCACCCCAACATTCACTCCTCTTTTCTGAAAACCCATACTAATCTTCACCTTAGCCTCCACAAGATAATGATCAGACATCCCTCCAGTTGCACCTCTCAGCACATTAACATCCAAAAGTCTCTCTTTCGCACGCCTGTCAATTAACACGTAATCCAATAACGCTCTCTGGCCATCTCTCCTACTTACATATATATATATATATATATATATATATATATATATATATATATATATATATATATATATATATATATATATATATATATATATATATATATATATATATATATATATATATATATATATATATATATATATATATATATATATATATATATATATATATATTTTTTTTTTTCTCAAAAGAAGGAACAGAGAAGGGGGCCAGGTGAGGATATTCCCTCAAAGGCCCAGTTCTCTGTTCTTAACGCTACCTTGCTAACGCGGGAAATGGCGAATAGTTTGAATGAAAGAAAAAGATATATATATATATATATATATATATATATATATATATATATATATATATATATATATATATATTTTTTTTTTTTTTTTTTTTTTTTATACTTTGTCGCTGTCTCCCGCGTTTGCGAGGTAGCGCAAGGAAACAGACGAAAGAAATGGCCCAACCCCCCCCATACACATGTACATACACACGTCCACACACACAAATATACATACCTACACAGCTTTCCATGGTTTACCCCGGACGCTTCACATGCCTTGATTCAATCCACTGACAGCACGTCAACCCCTGTATACCACATCGCTCCAATTCACTCTATTCCTTGCCCTCCTTTCACCCTCCTGCATGTTCAGGCCCCGATCACACAAAATCTTTTTCACTCCATCTTTCCACCTCCAATTTGGTCTCCCTCTTCTCCTCGTTCCCTCCACCTCCGACACATATATCCTCTTGGTCAATCTTTCCTCACTCATTCTCTCCATGTGCCCAAACCATTTTAAAACACCCTCTTCTGCTCTCTCAACCACGCTCTTTTTATTTCCACACATCTCTCTTACCCTTACGTTACTTACTCGATCAAACCACCTCACACCACACATTGTCCTCAAACATCTCATTTCCAGCACATCCATCCTCCTGCGCACAACTCTATCCATAGCCCACGCCTCGCAACCATACAACATTGTTGGAACTACTATTCCTTCAAACATACCCATTTTTGCTTTCCGGGATAATGTTCTCGACTTCCACACATTTTTCAAGGCTCCCAAAATTTTCGCCCCCTCCCCCACCCTATGATCCACTTCCGCTTCCATGGTTCCATCCGCTGACAGATCCACTCCCAGATATCTAAAACACTTCACTTCCTCCAGTTTTTCACCATTCAAACTCACCTCCCAATTGACTTGACCCTCAACCCTACTGTACCTAATAACCTTGCTCTTATTCACATTTACTCTTAACTTTCTTCTTCCACACACTTTACCAAACTCCGTCACCAGCTTCTGCAGTTTCTCACATGAATCCGCCACCAGCGCTGTATCATCAGCGAACAACAACTGACTCACTTCCCAAGCTCTCTCATCCCCAACAGACTTCATACTTGCCCCTCTTTCCAAGACTCTTGCATTTACCTCCCTAACAACCCCATCCATAAACAAATTAAACAACCATGGAGACATCACACACCCCTGCCGCAAACCTACATTCACTGAGAACCAATCACTTTCCTCTCTTCCTACACGTACACATGCCTTACATCCTCGATAAAAACTTTTCACTGCTTCTAACAACTTGCCTCCCACACCATATATTCTTAATACCTTCCACAGAGCATCTCTATCAACTCTATCATATGCCTTCTCCAGATCCATAAATGCTACATACAAATCCATTTGCTTTTCTAAGTATTTCTCACATACATTCTTCAAAGCAAACACCTGATCCACACATCCTCTACCACTTCTGAAACCACACTGCTCTTCCCCAATCTGATGCTCTGTACATGCCTTCACCCTCTCAATCAATACCCTCCCGTATAATTTACCAGGAATACTCAACAAACTTATACCTCTGTAATTTGAGCACTCACTCTTATCCCCTTTGCCTTTGTACAATGGCACTATGCACGCATTCCGCCAATCCTCAGGCACCTCACCATGAGTCATACATACATTAAATAACCTTACCAACCAGTCAACAATACAGTCACCCCCTTTTTTAATAAATTCCACAGCAATACCATCCAAACCTGCTGCCTTGCCGGCTTTCATATATATATATATATATATATATATATATATATATATATATATATATATATATATATATATATAAACGCCCACACGCACATATATACATACATATGGATATCATCATATACATATACAGACATATACATGTATACAAATGTACTTATACTTGCTTACCTTCATCCATCCTGTCGCTACCCCGCCACACAGGAAATAGCATTCACCCCCCTCTCCCGCATGACTCCACGGGAAATGAAACATGATAAGCTCTCAAGTGCACTTTCGTGTCATAATCACATCATCAGTGGAGATACAAGAAAGAAATATAACAGTCAGCTGATATGCAACGAAGAGACGCAGCTGGGACGCCATTTGGTAAACAAGTGGCTACCCGAATGTAGGTCGGATGCATTCGAGTCTGGCAAAAAGCGTATCATAAACTTATTATGTGGACAAGCAGGGGAACTGTACAAATTCTATCAACAGTAAAGCTATCCAATTTATGTAGACCTTCACTAATATTAAGGTTACGATTCTTTGTGTATTCAATAACGGAGGGATCAATATCTCTCGTGGTGCTGGAGTTGAGTTAATAACTGAGATGGCATTACTCCAGTCAATACAATTATCATAATTTTTAACGTAATTGAACAAGGCATTTGGTTCTTGCCCTGTTCTTCTACTATAATTATGCCCAATATATATATATATATATATATATATATATATATATATATATATATATATATATATATATATATATATATATATATATATATATTCTCATCATTTGAACCACTCGGTCCTCTGCCTCTCTCGTCTCGTGAACTTCCTTTCTCCTTGTTAGCGCCAAATGACCTCGTTAAAAGTTCTCCTCACCGGACGTTCCTCAAGGAGGAGCTGCCTGTCACCTTGAGAACTGCGGACGTAATTGAGTTTACCCTCTGCCCACACCGCCGCTACGCCGGACGGACGGTGAGGGCCACTTCCACACTGAATAGAGAGTTTTCCCTCCCATTTCTCCCATTGACCAAGTAGGCTATAACGACGTAGCACAGGAAACTCATGAGAGAACCTGCGGGCAGAGCTAATATCTCGTCATTGTTCAGTGAATCGTAGTGGTCTCGCGGGTGGAGACCACTCGTACGTCCTCGAAGGATCTGCAGAAGGTACCTCCGACCCGAGAGCATCCTAGCGTACGCCCAGTGTGACCCAGAGTTGCCACTTAGTTAATCATTCTGGATAACCTTATCATCTTATCTTCACGGGGTTGAATGAGTGGACATCTTAACAAAACCAGACCCCTCTTCGTGGTGTCTTCCCCTGAGTGCTTCACTATGCCGTGGATCAGGCCAGTGACAACACGTATCGCGAGGAGGGTCAAGATTGCGTCCCCTGCGTAGGGTAGAGTTCCCGGTCCTCTGCTTCCGTCTATTTTCCAACGTTTTCTATACCATGCAGATAATACAAGAGCAGTACCTTATCTTCCCTTATCTCCCTATTATCAATTTGTAATTCCTATTGAAATGCTACAATCACTTGTTTACCAAATAGCGTCCTAGCTACGTCTCTCCGTTGCATATCAACTGATTGTTATTTTTCTTTCTTGTATCTCCCCTGATGATGTGATTATTACACGAAAGTGCACTTGGGAACTTATCGTGTTTCATTTTCTCTGTGGACTCATAGGAATATATATATATATATATATATATATATATGTATATATATATATATATATATTTTTTTTTTTTTTTTTTTTTTGCTTTGTCGCTGTCTCCTGCGTTTGCGAGGTAGCGCAAGGAAACAGACGAAAGAAATGGCCCAACCCACCCCCATACACATATATATACATACGTCCACACACGCAAATATACGTACCTACACAGCTTTCCATGGTTTACCCCAGACGCTTCACATGCCCTGATTCAATCCACTGACAGCACGTCAACCCCGGTATACCACATCGCTCCAATTCACTCTATTCCTTGCCCTCCTTTCACCCTCCTGCATGTTCAGGCCCCGATCACACAAAATCTTTTTTACTCGATCTTTCCACCTCCAATTTGGTCTCCCACTTCTCCTCGTTCCCTCCATCTCCGACACATATATCCTCTTGGTCAATCTTTCCTCACTCATTCTCTCAATGTGCCCAAACCATTTCAAAACACCCTCTTCTGCTCTCTCAACCACGCTCATTTTATTTCCACACATCTCTCATATCCTTACGTTACTTACTCGATCAAACCGCCTCACACCACACATTGTCCTCAAACATCTCATTTCCAGCACATCCATCCTCCTGCGCACAACTCTATCCATAGCCCACGCCTCGCAACCATACAACATTGTTGGAACCACTATTCCTTCAAACATACCCATTTTTGCTTTCCGAGATAATGTTCTCGACTCCCACACATTCTTCAAGGCTCCCAGGATTTTCGCCCCCTCCCCCACCCTATGATCCACTTCCGCTTCCATGGTTCCATCCGCTGACAGATCCACTCCCAGATATCTAAAACACTTTACTTCCTCCAGTTTTTCTCCATTCAAACTTACCTCCCTATTGACTTGACCCTCAACCCTACTGTACCTAATTACCTTGCTCTTATTCACATTTACTCTTAACTTTCTTCTTTCACACACTTTACTAAACTCAGTCACCAGCTTCTACAGTTTCTCACATGAATCAGCCACCAGCGCTGTATCATCAGCGAACAACAACTGACTCACTTCCCAAGCTCTCTCATCCCTAACAGACTTCATACTTGCACCTCTTTCCAAAACTCTTGCATTCACCTCCCTAACAACCCCATCCATAAACAAATTAAACAACCATGGCGACATCACACACCCCTGCCGCAAACCTACATTCACTGAGAACCAATCACTTTCCTCTCTTCCTACACTATATGTATGTATATATATATATATATATATATATATATATATATATATATATATATATATATATATATATATATATATATATATATATATATATATATATATATATATATATATATATATATATATATACATGTTTACCAAATGGCGTCCTAGCTTCGTCTCTTCGATGTATATCAACTGAAAGTTATATTTCTCTGTTGTGTCTCCCCTGATGATGTGATTATTACACGAAAGTGCACTTGGGTACTTTTCGTGTTTCATTTTCCCCATGGACTCATAGGAATATCTTGATCACGCGCAAAATTGTGGTCCTTTCCAATATATATATATATATATATATATATATATATATATTATCCCTGGGTATTGGGGAGAAAGAATACTTCTCACGTATTCCCTGCGTGTCGTAGAAGGCGACTGAAAGGGAAGGGAGCGGGTGGCTGGAAATACTCCCCTCTCGTTTTTAATTTTCCAAAAGAAGGAACAGAGAAGGGGGCCAAGTGAGGATATTCCCTCAAAGGCTCAGTCCTCTGTTCTTAACGCTACCTTGCTAACGCAGGAAATGGCGAATAGTATGAAAATATATATATATATATATATATATATATATATATATATATATATATACACACAATGTGTGGTGTGAGGTGGTTTGATGGAGTGAGTAACGTAAGGGTAAGAGAGATGTGTGGAAATAAAAAGAGCGTGGTTGAGAGAGCAGAAGAGGGTGTTTTGAAGTGGTTTGGGCGCATGGAGAGAATGAGTGAGGAAAGATTGACCAAGAGGATATATGTGTCGGAGGTGGAGGGAACGAGGACAAGAGGGAGACCAAATTGGAGGTGGAAAGATGGAGTGAAAAAGATTTTGTGTGATCGGGGCCTGAACATGCAGGAGGGTGAAAGGAGGGCAAGGAATAGAGTGAATTGGAGCGATGTGGTATACCGGGGTTGACGTGCTGTCAGTGGATTGAATCAAGGCATGTGAAGCGTCTGGGGTAAACCATGGAAAGCTGTGTAGGTATGTATATTTGCGTGTGTGGACGTTTGTAAATACATGTGTATGGGGGGGGGGGGTTGGGCCATATCTTTCGTCTGTTTCCTTGCGCTACCTCGCAAACGCGGGAGACAGCGACAAACTATAATGAAAAATAAAATACATATATATATATATATATATATATATATATATATATATATATATATATATATATATATATATATATATATTGTTGATTTCCTTTGTCGCTGTCTCCCGCGTTTGCGAGGTAGCGCAAGTAAACAGACGAAAGAAATGGCCCATCCCACCCCCATACACATGTATATACATACACGTCCACACACGCAAATATATATACCTATACATCTCAAATGTACACATATATATACACACACAGACATATACATACATACACATGTACATAATTCATACTGTCTGCCTTTATTTATTCCCATCGCCACCTCGCCACACATGAAATAACATCCCCCTCCCCCCTCATGTGTGCGAGGTAGTGCTAGGAAATCTAATATATATATATATATATATATATATATATATATATATATATATATATATATATATATATATATATATATATATATATACACATATATATATATATATATATATATATATATATATATATATATATATATATATATATATATATATATATATATATATATATATATATATATATATATATATATATATATATATATATATGTTATCCCTGGGGATATGGGTGAAAGAATACTTCCCACGCATTCCTCGCGTGTCGTAGAAGGCGACTAGAGGGGACGGGAGCGGGGGGCCAGAAATCCTCCCCTCCTTGTATTTTTTTTTTTTCTTAACTTTCTAAAATGGGAAACAGAAGAAGGAGTCACGCGGGGAATGCTCATCCTCCTCGAAAGCTCAGACTGGGGTGTCTAAATGTGTGTGGAAGTAACCAATATGTGAAAAAAGGAGAGATAGGTAGTATGTTTGAGGAAAGGAAACTGGATGTTTTGGCTCTGAGTGAAACGAAGCTCAAGGGTAAAGGGGAAGCGTGGTTTGGGAATGTCTTGGGAGTAAAGTCAGGGGTTAGTGAGAGGACAAGAGCAAGGGAGGGAGTAGCAGTACTCCTGAAACAGGAGTTGTGGGAGTATGTGATAGAATGTAAGAAAGTAAATTCTCGATTAATATGGGTAAAACTGAAAGTTGATGGAGAGAGATGGGTGATTATTGGCGCATATGCACCTGGGCATGAGAAGAAAGATCATGAGAGGCAAGTGTTTTGGGAGCAGCTGAATGAGTGTGTTAGTGGTTTTGATGCACGAGACCGGGTTATAGTGATGGGTGATTTGAATGCAAAGGTGAGTAATGTGGCAGTTGAGGGAATAATTGGTATACATGTGGTGTTCAGTGTTGTAAATGGAAATGGTGAAGAGCTTGTAGATTTATGTGCTGAAAAAGGACTGGTGATTGGGAATGCCTGGTTTAAAAAGCGAGATATACATAAGTATACGTATGTAAGTAGGAGAGATGGCCAGAGAGCGTTATTGGATTACGTGTTAATTGACAGGCGCGCGAAAGAGAGACTTTTGGATGTTAATGTGCTGAGAGGTGCAACTGTAGGGATGTCTGATCATTATCTTGTGGAGGCTAAGGTGAAGATTTGTATGGGTTTTCAGAAAAGAAGAGTGAATGTTGGGGTGAAGAGGGTGGTGAGAGTAAGTGAGCTTGGGAAGGAGACTTGTGTGAGGAAGTACCAGGAGAGACTGAGTACAGAATGGTAAAAGGTGAGAACAATGGAAGTAAGGGGAGTGGGGGAGGAATGGGATGTATTTAGGGAATCAGTGATGGATTGCGCAAAAGATGCTTGTGGCATGAGAAGAGTGGGAGGTGGGTTGATTAGAAAGGGTAGTGAGTGGTGGGATGAAGAAGTAAGATTATTAGTGAAAGAGAAGAGAGAGGCATTTGGACGATTTTTGCAGGGAAAAAATGCAATTGAGTGGGAGATGTATAAAAGAAAGAGACAGGAGGTCAAGAGAAAGGTGCAAGAGGTGAAAAAGAGGGCAAATGAGAGTTGGGGTGAGAAAGTATCATTAAATTTTAGGGAGAATAAAAAGATGTTCTGGAAGGAGGTAAATAAAGTGCGTAAGACAAGGGAGCAAATGGGAACTTCAGTGAAGGGCGCAAATGGGGAGGTGATAACAAGTAGTGATGATGTGAGATGGAGATGGAGTGAGTATTTTGAAGGTTTGTTTGATGATAGAGTGGCAGATATAGGGTGTTTTGGTGGAGGTGGTGTGCAAAGTGAGAGGGTTAGGGAAAATGATTTGGTAAACAGAGAAGAGGTAGTAAAAGCTTTACGGAAGATGAAAGCCGGCAAGGCAGCAGGTTTGAATGGTATTGCAGTGGAATCTATTAAAAAAGGGGGTGACTGTATTATTGACTGGTTGGTAAGATTATTTAATGTATGTATGACTCGTGGTGAGGTGCCTGGAGATTGGCGGAATGCTTGCATAGTGCCATTGTACAAAGGGAAAGGGGATAAGAGTGAGTGCTCAAATTACAGAGGCATAAGTTTGTTGAGTATTCCTGGTAAATTATATGGGAGGGTATTGATTGAGAGGGTGAAGGCATGTACAGAGCATCAGATTGGGGAAGAGCAGTGTGGTTTCAGAAGTGGTAGAGGATGTGTGGATCAGGTGTTTGCTTTCAAGAATGTATGTGAGAAATACTTAGAAAAGCAAATGGATTTGTATGTAGCATTTATGGATCTGGAGAAGGCATATGATAGAGTTGATAGAGATGCTGTGTGGAAGGTATTAAGAATATATGGTGTGGGTGGCAAGTTGTTAGAAGCAGTGAAAAGTTTTTATCGAGGATGTAAGGCATGTGTACGTGTAGGAATAGAGGATAGTGATTGGTTCTCAGTAAATGTATGTTTGCGGCAGGGGTGTGTGATGTCTCCATGGTTGTTTAATTTGTTTATGGATGGGGTTGTTAGGGAGGTGAATGCAAGAGTTTTGGAAAGAGGTGCAAGTATGAAGTCTGTTGGGGATGAGAGAGCTTGGGAAGTGAGTCAGTTGTTGTTCGCTGATGATACAGCGCTAGTGGCTGATTCATGTGAGAAACTGCAGAAGCTGGTGACTGAGTTTGGTAAAGTGTGTGAAAGAAGAAAGTTAAAAGTAAATGTGGATAAGAGCAAGGTTATTAGGTACAGTAAGGTTGAGGGTCAAGTCAATTGGGAGGTAAGTTTGAATGGAGCAAAACTGGAGGAAGTAAAGTGTTTTAGATATCTGGGAGTGGATCTGGCAGCGGATGGAACCATGGAAGCGGAAGTGGATCATAGGGTGGGGGAGGGGGCGAAAATCGTGGGAGCCTTGCAGAATGTGTGGAAGTCGAGAACATTATCTCGGAAAGCAAAAATGGGTATGTTTGAAGGAATAGTGGTTCCAACAATGTTGTACGGTTGCGAGGCGTGGGCTATGGATAGAGTTGTGCGCAGGAGGGTGGATGTGCTGGAAATGAGATGTTTGAGGACAATGTGTGGTGTGAGGCGGTTTCAACGAGTAAGTAACTTAAGGGTAAGAGAGATGTGTGGAAATAAAAAGAGCGTGGTTGAGAGAGCAGAAGAGGGTGTTTTGAAATGGTTTGGGCACATGGAGAGAATGAGTGAGGAAAGATTGACCAAGAGGATATATGTGTCGGAGGTGGAGGGAACGAGGAGAAGAGGGAGACCAAATTGGAGGTGGAAAGATGGAGTGAAAAAGATTTTGTGTGATCGGGGCCTGAACATGCAGGAGGGTGAAAGGAGGGCAAGGAATAGAGTGAATTGGATCGATGAGGTATATCTGGCTTGACGTGCTGTCAGTGGATTGAATCAGGGCATGTGAAGCGTCTGGGGTAAACCATGGAAATCTGTGTAGGTATGTATATTTGCGTGTGTGGACGTGTATGTATATACATGTGTATGGGGGTGGGTTGGGCCATTTCTTTCGCCTGTTTCCTTGCGCTACCTCGCAAACGCGGGAGACAGCGACGAAGCTAGGAAAAGACATCAAATGCCCCATTCGTTCACACTCAGTCTCTAGCTGTCATGCAAGAATGCCCGAAACCACAGCTCCCTTTCCACATCCAGGCCCCACACAACTTTCCATGGTTTACCCCAGACGCTTCACACGCCCTGATTCAATCCACTGACAGCACGTCAACCCCGGTATACCACATCGATCCAATTCACTCTATTCCTTGCCCGCCTTTCACCCTCCTGCATGTTCAGGCCCCAATCACTCAAAATCTTTTTCACTCCATTTTTCCACCTCCAATTTGGTCTTCCACTTCTCCTCGTTCCCTCCACCTCCGACACATATATCCTCTTGGTCTATCTTTCCTCACTCATTCTCTCCATGTGCCCAAACCATTTCAAAACACCCTCTTCTGCTCTCTCAACCACGCTCTTTTTATTTCCTCACATCTCTGTTACCCTTACATTACTTACTCGATCAAACCACCTCACACTACGCATTGTCCTCAAATATCTCATTTCCAGCACATCCATCCTCCTGCGCACAACTCTATCCATAGCCCACGCCTCGCAACCATACAACATTGTTGGAACCACTATTCCTTCAAACATACCCATTTTTGCTTTCCGAGATAATGTTCTCGACTTCCACACATTCTTCAAGGCTCCCAGGATTTTCGCCCCCTCCCCCACCCTATGATTCACTTTCGTTTCCATGGTTCCATCCGCTGCCAGATCCACTTCCAGATATCTAAAACACTATAATTCCTCCAGTTTTTCTCCATTCAAACTTACCTCCCAATTGACTTGACCCTCAACCCTACTGTACCTAATAACCTTGCTCTTATTCACATTTACTCTTAACTTTCTTCTTTCACACACTTTACCAAACTCAGTCACCAGCTTCTGCAGTTTCTCACATGAATCAGCCACCAGCGCTGTATCATCAGCGAACAACAACTGACTCACTTCCCAAGCTCTCTCATCCCCAACAGACTTCATACTTGCCCCTCTTTCCAAAACTCTTGCATTCACCTCCCTAACAACCCCATCCATAAACAAATTAAACAACCATGGCGACATCACACACCCCTGCCGCAAACCTACATTCACTGAGAACCAATCACTTTCCTCTCTTCCTACACGTACACATGCCTTACATCCTCGATAAACGCTTTTCACTGCTTCTAACAACTTTCTTCCCACACCATATATTCTTAATACCTTCCACACAGCATCTCTATCAACTCTATCATATGCCTTCTCCAGATCCATAAATGCTACATACAAATCCATTTGCTTTTCTAAGTATTTCTCACATACATTCTTCAAAGCAGACACCTGATCCACACATCCTCTACCACTTCTGAAACCACACTGCTCTTCCCCAATCTGATGCTCTGTACATGCCTTCACCCTCTTAATCAATACCCTCCCATATAATTTACCAGGAATACTTAACAAACTTATGCCTCTGTAATTTGAGCACTTACTCTTATCCCCTTTGCCTTTGTACAATATCACTATGCACGCATTCCGCCAATCCTCAGGCACCTCACCATGAGTCATACATACATTGAATAACCTTACCAATCAGTCAACAATACAGTCACCCCCTTTTTTAATAGATTCCACTGCAATACCATCCAACCCTGCTGCCTTGCCGGCTTTCATCCTTTGCATAGCTTTTACTACCTCTTCTCTGTTTAACAAATCATTTTCCCTAACCCTAATATATATGTATATATATATATATATATATATATATATATATATATGAGAGAGAGAGAGAGAGAGAGAGAGAGAGAGAGAGAGAGAGAGAGAGAGAGAGAGAGAGAGAGAGAGAGAGAGAGAGAGAGAGAGAGAGAGAGAGAGAGAGAGAGAGAGAGAGGATGTACGCATCTTCGTTGAAATGAGACTGAGGATGGGAAAAGATAGACATTTTGCAGAGTTCAGTGGTTGGCGCAGTAGTTATTAGGTAGGGGTCACAGTTCTGCGGGGAGGTTAATGGGGTTGGGGGAGATGTCACAGTTCTGCTGGGAGGTTAATGGTGCTTGGGGGGAGGGATCACAGTTCTGCGGGAAGGTTAATGGTGAGGCATTTCTTCAAAATGATTCCCGCCTTTCAGGCTGTAGTTCATTTCTATCCCCCAGCTTCCTGAGTGCCGCAGGAGCCTCACAAGGATAGAGGCTGGGGACTCCTGGGGCAGGAAGGATGGAAGCCAAGCCCCACAAAACACCCTCGGAACCTTGATCGGTGAACACGTTTAACATCCTGGTGCGTCAAGAGGTTCGGAGTTCATCTGTCGGTTCATTAGACAAGTCCCGAATAGTTGGTTCAACCAGAGGACCTGAGACCACCAGATAGGTTTCCAAATCGATCAACAGAAGACCTGAAGTAATGTGAAATTCATCTAACTCAGGAAAATAATGCTAAAAACCAGCTGTGTCCTTCTGACATGTCGGGAAGGTTGGTCAAGGTCCCAGTGGATGAATGCAGAATCAGTCTAAAACGACTCTATTTACTAAGACAACAAGCGCGGGATACGAACGAGGCCAAGATATGGTGACATGTGGTCCTCGTATTGATCCTCATATATTCCCTCCTTCCCAGGTGCGCGGGGGAAGGTCGGTTGTCATGTACGCCGAGAGGCGACACTTATCGTTGCTACATGAGGTCATCACAGAGGCATTGTGGTCGTAGACCAATCACAAATGAATAGCATAGTGTATTGATGTTGTGATACGTGGAGTATACCATGATGGATTTCGAGGGTATATCGGATATATGGTATAAGTATGCTGTCGAGTCTACTGGAGACATCAAAGACGTGTGGGGACAGCCTGGATGCATGTATGAGTGTGTGATGGTTTATAAGATATTCTCTAAAGTTGTGGGGGACATGTCAGATATGGAGATCTAGTGTGTAGGGTGAGGGTGCATGCTGGGTAGGGACATGGTGGTGCTGGGGCATACTGGAACAAAGCAGGGGTTTGGAGGTATACTAGGTGTATTGATAGGTGTGGGGCTAAACAGTAATGACACGCTTGGGTAAGGAGATGCGATGGCTGTGAGAGTGAAGGTGTGGAAGCATTTTTAAGTAACATGTTTAGATACTGGAGTCATGTGGTATGGTGTTCAGTCAGAGTTATTAACCATGGAAGCTTAGTGGAGTTCACTAGTGGAACGTTAGATTTGTTCTCAAATTATACTAGTTATATTGCAAGGGTGTGCCATAAAAAGCTGAAGGCTTGTTGAAAACAAAGGATATGGTGAGAAATACAAGGTAAGGAAACATGTGCCGTGAACAGTAGTAGGTCCATTGAAATAGGGGATACATACTTGTGAGGGAACATACATAACTTGCACCTATTGGGAATGTAGACTCTCTTCTTGTAGAAACTAAAGATAAATTACGTAAGAGTATAGCGATAGGCCTAGTGTATAGGCTCCCCGCACAGACACCAGAGGTAGACGAAAGATTTGATGTTCAGCAGAAATTTGTAATGAACAAGATTCCATCATAGTAGGAGATTTTAACTCACCGGTATCTAAATGGGGTGAATCCTTTACCAGTATCTCCGACTGTAGACTCTACCTGAATTTGCTTGGTAGCGCCCCAGTCCAATTAGTCAAGAAACCTCGCGACGAAAATATATTAGATTTAGCTCTTACTACAAGTTAGCATCTCGTCAATAATATCAAAGTTGGAGAAAAGTTAGGTTCAAGTGATCGCCGGCAAATTACTTTTGCAGTCGCTTTCAAAACTGCATGTAATGCTGGTCAACATGACTGTCGCGAAAAAATAACCAATTTTGAATATGCAAATATTAATGATCTTTGCATTGCTCTCGACAGGCAAAACCGGAATGATATAGCCAATGAAAGTGACACGGACGTAGCTTGCCATAGCTTCACAGAAACCTTCAAAGCATCAGAGGGGAACATTAGGACCAGTGTATAGTAAGTAGATGGTGTATTTCTAAAACAAAACTAAGGCGGTGGAACGGTGAAATATAAAAGTGCCTATTGTCTAAGACAGTAGCTTATAACAAACTAAGATAGAGTACAGGATGTAAGTTTGCGTAGAGAAAGTATGAGAGTTTTACGAGAAAGTAAATGTCAATATGAAGCGTGTATTGTTGAAAATAGCAAAATAAACCCTAAGTTTTACATTTATGTTAGAAGCAACAGTCATTACCCAGTCAATAGGTCCATTAATTAAGGAAAACGATGATTTGGTTCAAGACAACGAAGCCATGGCAAAAATATTATATGACATTTTTTGTATTTGTATTCACGATTGAAGACACAATCCACGTCCCGAATCTAGTTTCATTGATAAGTGAGGGGGAACGTTCTTCAACAGACTAATATAAAAGCCGAGGACTTCCTTTCAGCAATCAACGGAATGAAAGTAAATAAAACGGCAGAACCTGATAAGTTTTATACGAGAACAATGAAAGAGGCAAAGGATGAGATAGTTAAACCCTTGACGGCCCTTTGGAATAAATCTCTTCCTACAGGAAAGGTTGCAGATGAATGGAAGTTTGCCAATGTAACATCGATATTCAAAAAAAGGGAATAAGTCATATTACTCTAACGTCGGTAGTTAGAAAACTTATGGAAATCATCATGCGAGCTATAATTGTAAACCATTTTGAGGACTAACCCTTGTATTCTCAGTATGATTTGCGACGAAATCGCTCATGTTTGGCAAATCTGCTTGATTTCTTTTGTGATATGATTAACATGCACGACAAAAATAAAGCAGTTGATGCTATCTATTTAGACTTTCAAAAAGATTTCAGAAAGGTTGCAATTGAAAGATTGCTAGCAAAAATAAAGTCATATGTTATTGATGGAGTTGTACTTCAATGGATTGGAAATTGATTAACTCGCCGTAAACAGAGAGTAGTGACTAATGGTCAAACCTCAAAATGGTTAGACGTAATAAGTGGAGTGCCACAAGGATCAGTTTTGGAACCGGTTCTCTTTCACATATATGTTAATGTTACTGATAATGGACTGCATTGCAAGGTATCAAAATTCGCTGGTTATATAGAGCTGGGTAATAAATCTACAAATGAACTTGAACGTTTACAGCTTTAAACTGATATTGACACACTGATGAACTAGGCCTATAAGTGCCAAGTGAATTTTGATATCGATAAGTGCAAAGTTTATCGTACTGGTAGAAAAAAGTACGAAAAGGCAAGCTACAGTATGAATTCTGTTGAGCTGCAAAATGTAAATCAGGAAAAAGACTTGGGTCTAATAATCTTTGATGACCTAAGACCAAGTAGGCAGTGCAAAGAAGCGGTGAAAAGAACGAACCAAATTCATGATTTCAAAGGTAAAGCTTATGAATTCAATTCTAGGGAAATCAACCTCATTCTTTACGATGCACTGAGTCTTCCACATCTTGAATATTTGTGTTCAGTTATGGTGAAAAACGCAAATAGACAGAATGGGGAGAGTACAGCGTTGAGCAACCAAGATGATATCAGGACTGAGAAACAAATCCTACGTGTTGTCATTATACGACTCAAATCTATTTTGCTTAGAAAAGAAAAGGTTAAGAGGTGATCTAATACAATTATTCAAAATTATCAAAGACTGATAATCTTGATCTGTCATATTATACTTAAGACTTGATTCGTCCGATTTTACTCGCAGTAATGGATAAAAACCTGTGGGCAAAGGATTTACCTCGAAGAAGGCGAAGTACTTTTTCTTCAACAGAGTTGTTAACATATGGAACGATTTGCCAAGTAGAGTTGTTGAAAGCAGTACCGTAATAACGTTTAAGAACAGACTTGAGAAGTATTTATATTCAAGGCCACGACTTTGATTATTTGCGCCTCCTTAGTCAAAATGACAATTTGCAGCTTATTTTCTTTGAATGATCTGTATACCTTCTAACTTCTACCACACAAATCAATGAGCCTCGATATCTTCCTCTGTCACAAACTGTCTCGGAAGTACTCAACGCCCTGTTGCTGTTTGCATTCCTTTGTATACATTTTGATGGATGATGCTAGTTATGGAGTGGAAGCATTATGTGCAAAACTATACATGATAGATGTTGCGGAGAGCGGCTGCATACGTCATGACCTACACCATGCTAACCCCCACAGCACACAGTATGGATGTTATCGCAATACCACTGTAAGGATGTGGACCAAGGGGGTCTTCCCTACCCTCTCGGTCACTGGGCGTCTGACTAGGACGTCTCTTTGTGGTTTTCTGGTCAGCCAGATTGTTAGTCTGGCAGAAGGCCTACCTCACCTTCACAAACCCAGTTGAAACGAATCTCACTATAATTCTTTTCTTGAAAGATTTCAAAGACGTGATCCAGGATGTCCTGTAAGTCTTCAAGGAGCAGCGACCGTCGTATGTTGAGGCCATGTTGCCCCGGCCTGTGCACTTCCCCCTCGACTTAAACATTTTCAAACATTTTCTAACTCAGCCAAATGGCATTCGCGCACGACCCCGCCCCCCCTAAAGTTCGCGATTCACGTAGTCCACGACTCTCGATATCCAGCTTTTACAAGTATTTGGGAAGGGAACGATGCCACAACTTTAAAAACCAATTCCAAAGGTCCATCTGTGGTTTTCTCCACCAGTTTGTGAAGTTCTGCTCTCGGCACTGATATATATGAATATATATGAATATATATATATATATATATATATATATATATATATATATATATATATATATATATACATATATATATATATTTAATTCTTTATTATACTTTGTCGCTGTCTCCCGCGTCAGCGAGGTGGCGCAAGGAAACAGACGAAAGAATGGCCCAACCCACCCACATACACATGCATATACATACACGTCCACACATG
>NC_092242.1:21414546-21427046 GCF_036320965.1 Panulirus ornatus | reverse complement strand
TTTATAACCGACAACCGAGAAATTTTTAATACCTTCAGGTATTAAAGATAATTCTGAGACCGTAAATACTTTATATATATATTTTTTTTATTTTGCTTTGTCGCTGTCTCCCGCGTTTGCGAGTTAGCGCAAGGAAACAGACGAAAGAAATGGCCCAACCCACCCCCATACACAATGTATACACACACACGTCCACACACGCAAATATACATACCTATACATCTCAATGTGCACCTATATATACATATACAGACACATACATATATACCCATGCACACAATTCACACTGTCTGCCCCCATTCACTCCCATCGCCACCTCGCCACACATGGAATACCTTCCCCCTCCCCCCTCATGTGTGCGAGGTAGCACTAGGAAAAGACAACAAAGGCCCCATTCGTTCACACTCAGTCTCTAGCTGCCACGCAATAATGCCCGAAACCACAGCTCCCTTTCCACATCCACGCCCCACACAACTTTCCATGGTTTACCCCAGACGCTTCACATGCCCTGATTCAATCCACTGACAGCACGTCAACCCCGGTATACCACATCGATCCAATTCACTCTATTCCTTGCCCTCCTTTCACCCTCCTGCATGTTCAGGCCCCGATAACACAAAATCTTTTTCACTCCATCTTTCCACCTCCAATTTGGTCTCCCACTTCTCGTTCCCTCCACCTCCGACACATATATCCTCTTGGTCAATCTTTCCTCACTCATTCTCTCCATGTGCCCAAACCATTTCAAAACACCCTCTTCTGCTCTCTCAACCACGCTCTTTTTATTTCCACACATCTCTCTTACCCTTACATTACTTACTCGATCAAACCACCTCACACCACACATTGTCCTCAAACATCTCATTTCCAGCACATCCACCCTCCTGCGCACAACTCTATCCATAGCCCACGCCTCGCAACCATACAACATTGTTGGAACCACTATTCCTTCAAACATACCCATTTTTGCTTTCTGAGATAATGTTCTCGACTTACACACATTCTTCAAGGCTCCCAGGATTTTGGCCCCCTCCCCCACCCTATGATTCACTTCTGCTTCCATGGTTCCATCCGCTGCCAGATCCACTCCCAGATATCTAAAACACTTTACTTCCTCCACTTTTTCTCCATTCAAACTTACCTCCCAATTGACTTGACCCTCAACCCTACTGTACCTAATAACCTGGCTCTTATTCACATTTACTCTTAACTTTCTTCTTTCACACACTTTACTAAACTCAGTCACCAGCTTCTGCAGTTTCTCACATGAATCAGCCACCAGCGCTGTATCATCAGCGAACAACAACTGACTCACTTCCCAAGCTCTCTCATCCCCAACAGACTTCATACTTGCCCCTCTTTGCAAAACTCTTGCATTTACCTCCCTAACAACCCCATCCATAAACAAATTAAACAACCATGGAGACATCACACACCCCTGCCGCAAACCTACATTCACTGAGAACCAATCACTTTCCTCTCTTCCTACACGTACACATGCCTTACATCCTCGATAAAAACTTTTCACTGCTTCTAACAACATGCCTCCCACACCATATATTCTTAATACCTTCCACAGAGCATCTCTATCAACTCTATCATATGCCTTCTCCAGATCCATAAATGCTACATACAAATCCATTTGCTTTTCTAAGTATTTCTCACATACATTCTTCAAAGCAAACACCTGATCCACACATCCTCTACCACTTCTGAAACCACACTGCTCTTCCCCAATCTGATGCTCTGTACATGCCTTTACCCTCTCAATCAATACCCTCCCATATAATTTACCAGGAATACTCAACAAACTTATACCTCTGTAATTTAAGCACTCACTCTTATCCCCTTTGCCTCTGTACAATGGCACTATGCACGCATTCCGCCAATCCTCAGGCACCTCACCATGAGTCATACATACATTAAATAACCTTACCAACCCGTCAACAATACAGTCACCCCCTTTTTTAATAAATTCCACTGCAATACCATCCAAACCTGCTGCCTTGCCGGCTTTCATCTTCCGCAAAGCTTTTACTACCTCTTCTCTGTTTACCAAATCATTTTCCCTAGCCCTCTCACTTTGCACACCACCTCGACCAAAACACCCTATATCTGCCACTCTATCATCAAACACATTCAACAAACCTTCAAAATACTCACTCCATCTCCTTCTCACATCACCACTACTTGTTATCACCTCCCCATTTGCGCCCTTCACTGAAGTTCCCATTTGCTCCCTTGACTTACGCACTTTATTTACCTCCTTCCAGAACATCTTTTTATTCTGCCTAAAATTTAATGATACTCTCTCACCCCAACTCTCATTTGCCCTCTTTTTCACCTCTTGCACCTTTCTCTTGACCTCCTGTCTCTTTCTTTTATACATCTCCCACTCAATTGCATTTTTTCCCTGGAAAAATCGTCCAAATGCCTCTCTCTTCTCTTTCACTAATAATTTTACTTCTTCATCCCACCACTCACTACCCTTTCTAATCAACCCACCTCCCACTCTTCTCATGCCACAAGCATCTTTTGCGCAATCCATCACTGATTCCCTAAATACATCCCATTCCTCCCCCACTCCCCTTACTTCCTTTGTTCTCACCTTTTTCCATTCTGTACTCAGTCTCTCCTGGTACTTCCTCACACAAGTCTCCTTCCCAAGCACACTTACTCTCACCACCCTCTTCACCCCAACATTCGCTCTTCTTTTCTGAAAACCCATACAAATCTTCACCTTAGCCTCCACAAGATAATGATCAGACATCCCTCCAGTTGCACCTCTCAGCACATTAACATCCAAAAGTCTCTCTTTCGCGCGCCTGTCAATTAACACGTAATCCAAATAACGCTCTCTGGCCATCTCTCCTACTTACATACGTATACTTATGTATATCTCGCTTTTTAAACCAGGTATTCCCAATCACCGGTCTTTTTTCAGCACATAACTCTACAAGCTCTTCACCATTTCCATTTACAACACTGAACACCCCATGTATACCAATTATTCCCTCAATTGCCACATTACTCACCTTTGCATTCAAATCACCCATCACTATAACCCGGTCTCGTGCATCAAAACCACTAACACACTCATTCAGCTGCTCCCAAAATACTTGCCTCTCATGATCTTTCTTCTCATGCCCAGGTGCATATGCACCAATAATCACCCATCTCTCTCCATCAACTTTCAGTCTTACCCATATTAATCGAGAATTTACTTTCTTACATTCTATCACATACTCCCACAACTCCTTTTTCAGGAGTACTGCTACTCCTTCCCTTGCTCTTGTCCTCTCACTAACCCCTGACTTTACTCCCAAGACATTCCCAAACCACTCTTCCCCTTTACCCTTGAGCTTCGTTTCACTCAGAGCCAAAACATCCAGGTTCCTTTCCTTAAACATACTACCTATCTCTCCTTTTTTCACATCTTGGTTACATCCACATACATTTAGACACCCCAGTCTGAGCCTTCGAGGAGGATGAGCACTCCCCGCGTGACTCCTTCTTCTGTTTCCCATTTTAGAAAGCTAAAAGATACAAGGAGGGGAGGATTTCTGGCCCCCCGCTCACGTCCCCTCTAGTCGCCTTCTACGACACGCGAGGAATGCGTGGGAAGTATTCTTTCACCCCTATCCCCAGGGATAGGGGTGAATAATAATGATAATCAAACTAATAATACAGGTGAATCCTGACTGACCTAGAGTGACCCCTGTGTTGATACGGTGCCGATGAATGTCTGTGGGTAAAGATGACTGCCTGGCTGTCACCTGCTGCTGAAGAGCTTCCACTTGCAGTCTCATATAAGCAAAGGATTCCTGATGAATGGATGTTATCCAAGAGTCCCTTTCACTCTGACATAACACTGCACAATGCTGTGTCCCTCCTTCAAACACAAGATTAAATGCAAAAGGGTCCTCAGTTGATTCATCAAGTATCACCTGGCAATTTTCTAATACTATAACTCCAGCAGGCTCTGACCAGTGATCCCTTGATTTGAAGTAAAAATGGAGGTTGCCACGGAGACGACGCCATCTCTCAGTGCTCACTTCCGAGCGCCTGAAGAAGCCCTCGTGCCGCTCCCTCAGCAGCAGGACGCCCTCCTTGTCGAACTGGTGGGACGGGTGTGCGGCCAGGGAGGCCAGCTCTGCCTTGTTGAACCTCATCCCACCGCCACGCCACACCTCTCTTAAAACATGATATTCCTTGATCAAGAGTTCTCAGGGCCTCCTTCACAGATCACACCTACTTAACCGTCACTTAACCACTTTATATATATATATATATATATATATATATATATATATATATATATATATATATATATATATATATATATATATATATATATATATATATATATATATATATATGTATATATATATATATATATATATATATATATATATATATATATATATATATATATATATACATGCCTATTGGTTTTGAAATTTACCCACTAGCCTATGACATTTGCCCTCAGGTAGTGACAACTGCCCTCTGCTTAAGACCTTTAATCACTGGTTACGAAATTTGTCCATTGGTTATGACATTACCCATCAGTTGCCATTTGCCCAATGAACACATTTACCCGCTGCTTATGACATTTGAAACAATACTGATGCATTCTCTAATACCCATTTTTTAAGCAAGACCAGAAAATGTGAATGCTGAAAACTTTTTTTAAGCCAGTCTGGTATTGCCCCTTCACCTTCATTGTAGACTAATGTGGCTCAAATGCCCTGATATCCTTTGATCTTTCAGTATGAACAAGTAGCTTTTATATGTGGGCTGCCCACTGAACATGGTCAGCTTCCTGGGTGCTGCAGTTAGAGGGACTGCTGGGGTATTATATATATATATATATATATATATATATATATATATATATATATATATATATATATATATATACATATATATATATATATATATATATATATATATATATATATATATATATATATATATATATATATATATATATATATATTATCCCTGGGGATAGGGGAGAAAGAATACTTCCCACGTATTCCCTGCGTGTCGTAGAAGGCGACTAAAAGGGGAGGGAGCGGGGGGCTGGAAATCCTAATCTCTCAATTTTTTTTAATTTTCCAAAAGAAGGAACAGAGAAGGGAGCCAGGTGAGGATATTCCCTCAGTGGCCCAGTTCTCTGTTCTTAACGCTACCTCGCTAACGCGGTAAAATGGCGAATAGTTTGAAAAAAAAAAAAAAAATATATATATATATATATATATATATATATATATATATATATATATATATATATATATATATATATAGTCATTCATTTTTTTAAAACAACTGACTGTTATATTTCTCTCTTGTGTCTCCCCTAATGATGTGATTATTACACAAAAGTTCACTTGGGAAGTTATCATGTTTCATTTTCCCCGTAGACTCTAAAGTATATATATATATATATATATATATATATATATATATATATATATATATATATATATATATATATATATATATATACTTTTTTTTTTTTTTGTCGCTGCCTCCCGCGTTTGCGAGGTAGCGCAAGGAAACAGACGAAAGAAATGGCCCAACCCACCCCCATACACATGTATATACATACGTCCACACACGCAAATATACATACCTACACAGCTTTCCATGGTTTACCCCAAACGCTTCACATGCCTTGATTCAATCCACTGACAGCACGTCAACCCCGGTATACCACATCGCTCCAATTCACTCTATTCCTTGCCCTCCTTTCACCCTCCTGCATGTTCAGGCCCCGATCACACAAAATCTTTTTCACTCCATCTTTCCACCTCCAATTTGGTCTCCCTCTTCTCCTCGTTCCCTCCACCTCCGACACATATATCCTCTTGGTCAATCTTTCCTCACTCATTCTCTCCATGTGACCAAACCATTTCACAACACCCTCTTCTGCTCTCTCAACCACGCTCTTTTTATTTCCACACATCTCTCTTACCCTTACGTTACTTACTCGATCAAACCACCTCACACCACACATTGTCCTCAAACATCTCATTTCCAGCACATCCATCCTCCTGCGCACAACTCTATCCATAGCCCACGCCTCGCAACCATACAACATTGTTGGAACCACTATTCCTTCAAACATACCCATTTTTGCTTTCCGAGATAATGTTCTCGACTTCCACACATTCTTCAAGGCTCCCAGAATTTTCGCCCCCTCCCCCACCCTATGATCCACTTCCGCTTCCATGTTTCCATCCGCTGCCAGATCCACTCCCAGATATCTAAAACACTTCACTTCCTCCAGTTTTTCTCCATTCAAACTCACCTCCCAATTGACTTGACCCTCAACCCTACTGTACCTAATAACCTTGCTCTTATTCACATTTACTCTTAACTTTCTTCTTTCACACACTTTACCAAACTCAGTCACCAGCTTCTGCAGTTTCTCACATGAATCAGCCACCAGCGCTGTATCATCAGCGAACAACAACTGACTCACATCCCAAGCTCTCTCATCCACAACAGACAGCATACTTGCCCCTCTTTCCAAAACTCTTGCATTCACCTCCCTAACAACCCCATCCATAAACAAATTAAACAACCATGGAGACATCACACACCCCTTCCGCGAACCTACATTCACTGAGAACCAATCACTTTCCTCTCTTCCTACACGTACACATGCCTTACATCCTCGATAAAAACTTTTCACTGCTTCTAACAACTTGCCTCCCACACCATATATTCTTAATACCTTCCACAGAGCATCTCTATCAACTCTATCGTATGCCTTCTCCAGATCCATAAATGCTACATACAAATCCATTTGCTTTTCTAAGTATTTCTCACATACATTCTTCAAAGCAAACACCTGATCCACACATCCTCTACCACTTCTGAAACCACACTGCTCTTCCCCAATCTGATGCTCTGTACATGCCTTCACCCTCTCAATCAATACCCTCCCATATAATTTGCCAGGAATACTCAACAAACTTATACCTCTGTAATTTGAGCACTCACTCTTATCCCCTTTGCCTTTGTACAATGGCACTATGCACGCATTCCGCCAATCCTCAGGCACCTCACCATGAGTCATACATACATTAAATATATATATATATATATATATATATATATATATATATATATATATATATATATATATATATATATATATATATATATATCCTTTGGAAGGACGTAAATAAAGTGCGTAAGACAAGGGAACAAATGGGAACATCAGTGAAGGGGGCAAATGGGGAGGTGATAACAAGTAGTGGTGATGTGAGAAGGAGATGGAGTGAGTATTTTGAAGTTTTGTTGAATGTGTTTGATGATAGAGTGGCAGATATAGGGTTTTTTGGTCGAGGTGGTGTGCAAAATGAGAGGGTTAGGGAAAATGATTTGGTAAACAGAGAAGAGGTAGTAAAAGCTTTGCAGAAGATGAAAACCGGAAAGGCAGCGGGTTTGGATTGTATTGCAATGAAATTTATTGAAAAAGGGGGTGAGTGTATTGTTGACTGGTTGATAAGGTTATCTAATGTACGTATGACTCATGGTGAGGTGCCTGAGGACTGGCGGAATGCTTGCATAGTGCCACTGTATAAAGGCAAAGGGGATAAGAGTGAGTACTCAAATTACAGAGGTGTAAGTTTGTTGAGTACTCTTGGTAAATTATATGGGAGGGTATTGATTGAGAGGGTGAAGGCATGTACAGAGCATCAGATGGGGGAAGAGCAGTGTGGTTTCAGAAGTGGCAGAGGATGTGTGGATCAGGTGTTTGCTTTGAAAAATGTATGTGAGAAATACTTAGAAAAGCAAATGGATTTGTATGTAGCATTTATGGATCTGGAGAAGGCATATGATAGATTTGATAGAGATGCTGTGTGGAAGGTATTAAGAATACATGATGTGGGAGGTATGTTGTTAGAAGCAGTGAAAAGTTTTTATCGAGGATGTAAGGCATGTGTACGTGTAGGAAGAGAGGAAAATGATTCCTTTGCGGCAGGGGTGCGTGATGTCTCCATGGTTGTTTAATTTGTTTATGGATGGGGTTGTTAGGGAGGTGAATGCAAGAGTTTTGGAAAGAGGGGCAAGTATGAAGTCTGTTGGGGATGAGAGAGCTTGGGAAGTGAGTCAGTTGTTGTTCGCTGATGATACAGCGCTGGTGGCTGATTCGAGTGAGAAACTGCAGAAGCTGGTGACTGAGTTTGGTAAAGTGTGTGAAAAAAGAAAGCTGAGAGTAAATGTGAATAACAGCAAGGTTATTAGGTACAGTAGGGTTGGGGGACAAGTTAATTGAGAGGTAAGTTTGAATGGAGAAAAACGAGGAAGTGAAGTGTTTTGGTTATCTTTTTAGTGGATTTGGCAACGGATGGAACCATGGAAGCGGAAGTGAATTATAGGGTGGGGGAGGGGGCGAAAGTTCTGGGAGCGTTGAAAAATGTGTGGAAGTCGAGAACGTTATCTTGGAAAGGAAAACTGGGTATGATTGAAGGAATAGTGGTTCCAACAATGTTATATGGTTGCGAGGCGTGGGGTATAGATAGAGTTGTGCGGAGGAGGGTGGATGTGCTTGAAACGAGATGTTTGAGGACAATGTGTAGTGTGAGGTGGTTTGATCGAGTAAGTAATGAAAGGGTAAGAGAGATGTGTGGAAATAAAAAGAGTGTGGTTGAGAGAGCAGAAGAGGGTGTTTTGAAATGGTTTGGTCATATGGAGAGAATGAGTGAGGAAAGATTGACAGAGAGGATATATGTGTCAGATTTGGAGGGAACGAGAAGTGGGAGACCAAATTGGAGGTGGAAAGATGGAGTGAAAAAGATTTTGAGTGATCCGGGCCTGAACATGCAGGAGGGTGAAAGGCGTGCAAGGAATAGAGTGAACTGGAACGATGTGGTATACGGTGGTCGACCTGCTGTCAGTGGATTGAACCAGGGAATGTAAAGCGTCTGGGGTAAACCATGGAAAGTTCTGTGGGGTCTGGATGTGGAAAGGGAGCTGTGGTTTCGGTGCATTATACATGACAACTAGAGACTGAGTGTGAGCGAATGTGGCCTTGTCTTTTCCTAGTGCTACCTCGCGCACATGAGGGGGGAGGGGGTTTTCATTTCATGTGTGGCGGGATGGCGACGGGAATGAATAAGGGCAGACAGTTTAAATTTTGTACCTGTGTATATATATATATATATACATATATATATATATATATATATATATATATATATATATATATATATATATATATATATATATATATATATATATATATATATATATATATATATATATATATATATACACGCATTCCTCACGTGTCGTAGAAGGCGACTAAAGGGGACGGGAGCGGGGTGCCAGAAATCCTCCCCTCCTTGTATTTTAACTTTCTAAAAGGGGAAACAGAAGAAGGAGTCACGCGAGGAGTGCTCATCCTCCTCGAAGGCTCAGATTGGGGTGTCTAAATGTGTGTGGATGTAACCAAGATGAGAAAAAAGGAGAAATAGGTAGTATGTTTGAGGAAAGGAACCTGGATGTTTTGGCTCTGGGTGAAACGAAGCTGAAGGGTAAAGGGGAAGAGTGGTTTGGGAATGTCTTGGGAGTAAAGTCAGGGGTTAGTGAGAGGACAAGAGCAAGGGAAGGAGTAGCATAACTCCTGAATCAGGAGTTGTGGGAGTATGTGATAGAGTGTAAGAAAGTAAATTCTAGATTGATAAGGGTAAAACTGAAAGTTGATGGAGAGAGATAGGTGATTATTGGTGCATATGCACCTGGGCATGAGAATAAAGATCATGAGAGGCAAGTGTTTTGGGAGCAGCTGAATGAGTGTGTTAGTGGTTTTGATGCACGAGACCGGGTTATAGTGATGGGTGATTTGAATGCAAAAGTGAGTAATGTGGCAGTTGAGGGAATAATTGGTATACATAGAGTGTTCAGTGTTGTAAATGGAAATGGTGAAGAGTTTGTAGATTTATGTGCTGAAAAAGGACTAGTGATTGGGAATACCTGGTTTAAAAAGCGAGATATACATAAGTATACGTATGTAAGTAGGAGAGAAAGCCAGAGAGCGTTATTGGATTACGTGTTAATTGATAGACGCACGAGAGAGACTTTTGGATGTTAATGTGCTGAGAGGTGCAACTGGATGGATGTCTGATCATTATCTTGTGGAGGCGAAGTTGTAGATTTGTGGGGGTTTTCAGAAAAGAAGAGTGAATGTTGGGGTGAAGAGAGTGGTGAGAGTAAGTGAGCTTGGGAAGGAGACTTGTGTGAGGAAGTACCAGGAGAGACTGAGTACAGAATGGAAAAAGGTGAGAACAATGGAAGTAAGGGGAGTGGGGGAGGAATGGGATGTATTTAGGGAATCAGTGATGGATTGCGCAAAAGATGCTTGTGGCATGAGAAGCGTGGGAGGTGGGTTGATTAGAAAAGGTAGTGAGTGGTGGGATGAAGAAGTAAGATTATTAGTGAAAGAGAAGAGAGAGGCATTTTAACGATTTTTGCAGAGAAAAAATGCAAATGAGTGGGAGAGGTATAAAAGAAAAAGGCAGGAGGTCAAGAGAAAGGTGCAAGAGGTGAAAAAGAGGACAAATGAGTGTTGGGGTGAGAGAGTATCATTAAATTTCAGGGAGAATAAAAAGATGTTTTGGAAGGAGGTAAGTAAAGTGCGTAAGACAAGGGAGCAAATGGGAACTTCAGTGAAGGGGGCTAATGGGGAGGTGATAACAAGTAGTGGTGATGTGAGAAGGAGATGGATTGAGTATTTTGAAGGTTTGTTGAATGTGTTTGATGATAGAGTGGCAGATATAGGGTGTTTTGGTCGAGGTGGTGTGCAAAGTGAGGGTTAGGGAAAATGATTTGGTAAATAGAGAAGAGGTAGTAAAAGCTTTACGGAAGATGAAAGCTGGCAAGGCAGCAGGTTTGGATGGTATTGCAGTGGAATTTATTAAAAAAGGAGGTGATTGTACTGTTGACTGGTTGGTAAGGTTATTTAATATATATATGATTCATGGTGAGGTGCCTGAGGATTGGCGGAGTGCTTGCATAGTGCCATTGTACAAAGGCAAAGGGGATAAGAGAGAGTGCTCAAATTACAGAGGTATAAGTTTGTTGAGTATTCCTGGTAAATTATATGGGAGCGTATGGATTGAGAGGGTGAAGGCATGTACAGAGCATAGGATTGGGGAAGAGCAGTGTGGTTTCGGAAGTGGTAGAGGATGTGTGGATCAGATGTTTGCTTTGAAGAATGTATGTGAGAAATACTTAGAAAAACAAATGGATTTGTATGTAGCATTTATGGATCTGGAGAAGGCATATGATAGAGTTGATAGAGATGCTGTGTGGAAGGTTTTAAGAATATATGCTGTGGGAGGCAAGTTGTTAGAAGCAGTGAAAAGTTTTTATCGAGGATGTAAGGCATGTGTACGTGTAGGAAGAGAGGAAAGTGATTGGTTCTCAGTGAATGTAGGTTTGCGGCAGGGGTGTGTGATGTCTCCATGGTTGTTTAATTTGTTTATGGATGGGGTTGTTAGGGAGTTGAATACAAGAGTTTTGGAAAGAGGGGCAAGTATGCAGTCTGTTGTGGATGAGAGAGCTTGGGAAGTGAGTCAGTTGTTGTTCGCTGATGATACAGCGCTAGTGGCTGATTCATGTAATAATTCACCGGAACCACAACTCCCTTTCCACATTCAAGCCCCACAGAACTTTCCGTGGTTTACCCCAGACGCTTCACATTCCCTGGTTCAATCCATTGACAGCACGTCGACCCCGGTATACCACATCAATCCAATTCACTCTATTTCTTGCACGCCTTTCACCTTCCTGCATGTTCAGGCCCCGATCACTCAAAATCTTTTTCACTCCATCTTTCCACCTCCAATTTGGTCTCCCACTTCTCGTTCCCTCCATATCTGACACATATATCCTCTTGGTCAATCTTGGTTAATATATATATATATATATATATATATATATATATATATATATATATATATATATATATATATATATATATATATATATATATACATATATATATGCGTGTGTGTGTGTGTGTGTGTGTGTGTGTGTGTGTGTGTGTGTGTGTGTGAGTGTGTGTGTGTGTGTATATATATACGTATATATATAGCTTCTTACATACGGCGTTTTAGTCCCTACTAATCTCATTAAAGCATGATTCCCAAAATAGATCCACGCTCTGCTATTTCTGTACGCTCTGGTTTAAGGCTCATTAAAGATGGAGATCATTATTCCCCTTGAAAAGCAGGCCATTGATGGTGGGGATCTGCCCTGTTGAGTGTTGTCAGAGGCCTCTATTGTCCCTGGGCTAAGAAGGATCAAACACTAAGCCAGTTAGTCAATATGTTTTTCTCCTGAGTTTGCGTGTGAGGCGTCTTCAGCTGGTGTTTCAGCTGAACTCCCTCCCCCTACGCTCGAACTCGTCGACCTATAGATCTAAAGGGGAATCCCCAGTTTGCATGTCAATCCTGGGATTTGATTAGTTAGAC
>NC_092242.1:21399546-21412046 GCF_036320965.1 Panulirus ornatus | reverse complement strand
CTTTTCACCATCTCTGAATTTCACATTTTTTTTTTCCTTCATAGAAGATCAATCAATATAGAATATTCTGGAGCTGGACACTGCTTTCAGGAGAGGCTACAACAAGATTTCCTTTTTTTTTTTTCTTTTTTTGAGAAGGACAGATTGGACGAAGGTGTAGAATGATGAATAGTTCTTGTTTATATTGAAATTCGATCTGCAGACTGAGGAAGGATTGCCTGACTAATCGCCTCTCCTAACGACACCTTATCCAATCTTCACTTTTACTTTATGCTTTAGTTTTAAGCAAATGTGTGCAGAGATGATCAACAGTTGCTTCCTATTTGAACGCGTTGCTTGACGATCATACAAGCAAATGTGTGTAGAGATGTTCAGCTGTTGCCTCCTATTTGAACGCGATGGTTGACGAGCTTACAAGTCAATGTGTGTAGAGATGTTCAACTGGTGCTTCCTATTTGAACGCGTCCCTTGACGAACATACAAGCAAATGTGTGTAGAGATGTTCAACTGTTGTTTGCAATTCAAACGCGTTGCTTTGATGAGCAATCCAGTACTTGCCAACACATGACGTGCGTTCGAACAATCGCCATTTGGTACACACGCTCTCTGTCACCTGGAATTTCTCGCCTGTCACCAGCCTACAGCTGTGCCTTGACACTGACCTCACTCTTCTGACCTGGTGCTTGGTCAATTAACTTTCAGCACTTGCTGGCTCTGATGTAGGGAGTTGGAATTCAAGTCAGTGTGGCGGTCATGAAACATGACTCCAGCACGGAGAAATGAATCAGTTTTGAGGGCAAATGGGTCACTAATAATGGGCCGGGTGGGGGAGGATGGGGGTGTGACAGAGAAAATGAAAGCCAGCTCCCACAGAAAACACATCCCAGCGGGGAAAAGTGGCTTTAGAGCGGAAATTAATGTGTGTGTGATGCATCAAAATAACCTGTCCAGAACATGACCCAGTAAGTCTCGTACTTGACATCCGGACAGATTGAGAGGGGGAGAGAGAGAGAGAGAGAGAGAGAGAGAGAGAGAGAGAGAGAGAGAGAGAGAGAGAGAGAGAGAGAGAGAGAGAGTAGATAAAGATACATGGATAGTTAAGCAGGAGGATGGATGTGCTGGAAATGAGATGTTTGAGGACAATGTGTGGTGTGAGGTGGTTTGATCGAGTGAGTAACGTAAGGGTAAGAGAGATGTGTGGAAATAAAAAGAGCGTGGTTGAGAGAGCAGAAGAGGGTGTTTTGAAATGGTTTGGGCAAATGGAGAGAATGAGTGAGGAAAGATTGACCAAGAGGATATATGTGTCGGAGGTGGAGGGAACGAGGAGAAGAGGGAGACCAAATTGGAGGTGGAAAGATGGAGTGAAAAAGATTTTGTGTGATCGGGGCCTGAACATGCAGGGGTGAAAGGAGGGCAAGGAATAGAGTGAATTGGAGCGATGTGGTATACCGGGGTTGACGTGTTGTCAGTGGATTGAATCAAGGCATGTGAAGCGTCTGGGGTAAACCATGGAAAGCTGTGTAGGTATGTATATTTGCGTGTGTGGACGTATGTATATACATGTGTATGGGGGGGGGTTGGGCCATTTCTTTCGTCTGTTTCCTTGCGCTACCTCGCAAACGCGGGAGACAGCGACAAAGTATAATAAATAAATATATGAATATATATATATATATATATATATATGATTATCTATTTTCTATCATTTATCTTACTATATCGATATTTCTCGCGTTAGCGAGGTAGCGCCAGGAAACAAACGAAGAAAGACTCATCCACTCATACACACACACACACACACACACACACACATATATATATATATATATATATATATATATATATATATATATATATATATATATATATATATATATATATATATATATATATATATATATATATATATATATATATATATTATCCCTGGGGATAGGGGAGAAAGAATACTTCTCACGTATTCCCTGCGTGTCGTAGAAGGCGACTAAAAGGGGAGGGAGCGGGGGGCTGGAAATCCTCCCCTCTTTTTTTTTTTCCAAAAGAAGGAACAGAGAAGGAGGCCAGGTGAGGATATTTCCTCAGAGGCCCAGTCCTCTGTTCTTAACGCTACCTTGCTAGTGCGGGAAATGGCGAATAGTTTGAAAAAAAAAAAAAAAAATATTTATATATATATATACGTACAAGCACATACACGTGCATATGCATATATATATATATATATATATATATATATATATATATATATATATATATATATATATATATATATATATATATATATATATATATATATATATGTGTGTGTGTGTGTGTGAGTGTGTGTGTGTATGAGTGGATGAGTCTTTCTTCGTTTGTTTCCTGGCGCTACCTCGCTAACGCGAGAAATATCGATATAGTAAAATAAATGATAGAAAATAGATAATCATTATATATATATATATATATATATATATATATATATATATATATATATATATATATATATATAGATTCACGCAGACATATACATATATACATTTTCAAACTTGCTCGCTTTCATCCATTCCCGGCGCCCCCTCGCCCCACAAGAAACAGCGTCGCCACCCACTGTCGGTCGCTATGACTTGACGTTGACGGTCTTAATGCCCGTGACAGTTGACGGAGACTTAGTTTTCCAGCCAGCCAGCCAGCCAACCAACCAGCCAGCCAGCCAGCCAGCCAGCCAGCCAGCCAGCCAGCCAACCAGCCAGCCAGCCAGCCAGCCATCCATCCATCCAGCCAGCTAGCTGGCTAACCACTATGCAAATATACCATCGTACCATAGTCCAGTACACGGTGCAAACTGCCAATTTCAATGCGCGATTAGTGGCTCGTTCTTACCACAAACTTTAGATGTTTCATTATCATTTTGAGTGACGTGCATTAAGTTGTTGACATACGGAAGGATGACAACACAGGCTCCGTTTTTCATGTTTGTAGTAGTAGATAGTCGCCAGAAGTGGTCGCCCTCCTGTCTCTCACAGATAAGCATACAATGGCGACGATAACATAATCAACATTGAATTTATTCCTTCAGCCACTGCACAGACCTAATCAGAGATATTTAATATGCAAATGAACCCCCTCCCCTCCCCTTCCCCCCCCTCCCCAGCATCTTGTGATTCAGGCTCATCTAAATACGATGAATAAATTCATCACGCCCAACAGCACACTACGCTTGTGTCATATTAACATATTGTATAACGAAGAAGAATTCAATTTTGAATTTGACTTTGTTCTAGAAGGATGGTCAAAGTCAAAGGTCAGTCAATCATTTGCAAACAATGTCCCAGTTTTCCTAGGAATTTTTTTTTTTTTCTCCAGGAATAACGTGGCACATGGAAGGCCACGCCTATGTCACTGCATTATTTCGATGGCATCAGGAATATACAAGAAAAAAAAAAAAGAATACCTTGATGATACTTTCTGTGAAGGCGAAAGTTTGACCGAAGTACAATGGATAGTTTTGGCCAGCTGGTGTTTAAGCCCCAACCTAATGGTAGAATAATACTGAGAAAAGTTAGAGAACATTAGAAAAAAAATGAATAACTCTTGATATACTGTCGCATTCAAATTCTATTCACATTAGAGAAAACCTGCTCCCAGCTTACACAGACACACACACACCTACACACACACACACACCTCCACAGACACACACACACACACACACACACCCCAAGATACAGTTCCATTTTCATTCTTTGTGAGAGCCGCTCTCACTCTTCCTCGGGAAAGATTTCACCTGATGCCACACGGCTTCTCACTCCCGTCACGTCGCGTGGGTCATCCCAGACCACACCAGCACCAGTGGCTCCACTCAGCTGCCAGTCCACACCAGCACCAGTGGCTCCACTCAGCTGCCAGTCCACACCAGCACCAGTGGCTCCACTCAGCTGCCAGACCACACCAGCACCAGTGGCTCCACTCAGCTGCCAGGCCACACCAGCACCAGTGGCTCCACTCAGCTGCCAGTCCACACCAGCACCAGTGGCTCCACTCAGCTGCCAGTCCACACCAGCACTAGTGGCTCCACTCAGCTACCAGTCCACACCAACACCAGTGGCTCCACTCAGCTGCCAGACCACACCAGCACCAGTGGCTCCACTCAGCTGCCAGACCACACCAGCACCAGTGGCTCCACTCAGCTGCCAGACCACACCAGCACCAGTGGCTCCACTCAGCTGCCAGTCCACACCAGCACCAGTGGCTCCACTCAGCTGCCAGTCCACACCAGCACCAGTGGCTCCACTCAGCTGCCAGTCCACACCAACACCAGTGGCTCCACTCAGCTGCCAGACCACACCAGCACCAGTGGCTCCACTCAGCTGCCAGACCACACCAACACCAGTGGCTCCACTCAGCTGCCAGACCACACCAGCACCAGTGGCTCCACTCAGCTGCCAGTCCACCCCAGCACCAGTGGCTCCACTCAGCTGCCAGACCACACCAGCACCAGTGGCTCCACTCAGCTGCCAGTCCACCCCAGCACCAGTGGCTCCACTCAGCTGCCAGACCACACCAGCACCAGTGGCTCCACTCAGCTGCCAGACCACACCAGCACCAGTGGCTCCACTCAGCTGCCAGACCACACCAGCACCAGTGGCTCCACTCAGCTGCCAGACCACACCAACACCAGTGGCTCCACTCAGCTGCCAGACCACACCAGCACCAGTGGCTCCACTCAGCTGCCAGTCCACCCCAGCACCAGTGGCTCCACTCAGCTGCCAGACCACACCAGCACCAGTGGCTCCACTCAGCTGCCAGACCACACCAGCACCAGTGGCTCCACTCAGCTGCCAGACCACACCAGCACCAGTGGCTCCACTCAGCTGCCAGTCCACACCAGCACCAGTGGCTCCACTCAGCTGCCAGACCACACCAGCACCAGTGGCTCCACTCAGCTGCCAGTCCACACCAGCAACAGTGGCTCCACTCAACTGCCAGACCACACCAGCACCAGTGGCTCCACCCAGCTGCCAGTCCACACCAGCACCAGTGGCTCCACTCAGCTGCCAGACCACACCAACACCAGTGGCTCCACTCAGCTGCCAGACCACACCAGCACCAGTGGCTCCACTCAGCTGCCAGACCACACCAGCACCAGTGGCTCCACTCAGCTGCCAGTCCACCCCAGCACCAGTGGCTCCACTCAGCTGCCAGACCACACCAACACCAGTGGCTCCACTCAGCTGCCAGACCACACCAGCACCAGTGGCTCCACTCAGCTGCCAGTCCACACCAGCACTAGTGGCTCCACTCAGCTACCAGTCCACACCAGCACTAGTGGCTCCACTCAGCTGCCAGTCCACACCAGCACCAGTGGCTCCACTCAGCTGCCAGACCACACCAGCACCAGTGGCTCCACTCAGCTGTCAGTCCACACCAGCACCAGTGGCTCCACTCAGCTGCCAGACCACACCAGCACCAGTGGCTCCACTCAGCTACCAGTCCATACTAGCAACAGTGGTTCCACTCAGCTGCCAGACCATACTAGTGTCAATGACTCCACTCTGCTCCTAGTCCACAACAATGCCGGAGGCTCCACTCAACTGCAAGTCTTCAGCGGACGCATCAAACACGTAGAAGACGTCCACAGTTCCACATAGTCCGCGAAGAAAAAGATTCCCACAAGCAATATGGTAGCTTGCCCCTCCACTCCCGCTTCAAGCAAATCCCACACGCAGTTCTCTCAGTCCACCTCTGTGTGTTAAGTAGACCATACGAGCAATGCCGTGATGCGCTCTGACCTGCATCGATACAGGAGGGTTTCAGCGGTGGCCTGATAGCCACACAACAGGGGCGTTAACCTCCAGTGGTGAAGTAGTTGTCCAGTGGATGGCAGGCATGTGACCAGCCCGTCACTTCTCTGCTCCTTCTTTTGAGGAAGTAGAATAAGAGAGGAGGATCTCCAGCCCCCCCCCGCTCCCTCCCCTTTTAGTCACCTTCTACGACACGCAGGGAATACGTGGGAAGTATTCTTTCTCCCCTATCCCCAGGGATAATATCAACTGACTGTTCTACGTTTTCTGTCTCATCCTTGTATCTTCCCTGACGATGTGATCATTACACGAAAGAAGACTTGGAAACATATCGAGTTTCATTTTCCTCGTGGTTATATGCACATATCCATATATATATTCATGTACATTTTCATACTATCTCGCCTTCATCCATTCCTAACGCCACCCCGCCCCACAGGAAACAGTACAAATCGATCGCCGCCTGCTGCGTCAGCGAGGTAGCGCCAGGAAACAGACTAAGAATCGTCGCATCCGCTTACGTTCATTATCTTGTTGTCATGTGCAATGCACGGAAGCCACAGCTCCCTATCCATATCCAGGCCCTTACAGACCTTTCCATGGTTTACCCCGGGCGTTTCACATGGCTTAGTTCAGTTCACTGACGGCACGTTGACCCCAGTATACCACATCATTCGAGTTCACTCTATTCCTTGCACGCCTTTCACCCTCCTGTATGTTCAGACCCGAATCACTCAAAATTTGGTAAACATGCGATTGTCCAAGACAATCGCATGTTTACCAAATGACGTCCTAGCTTCGTCTCTTCGATGTACATCAACTGACTTATATTTCTCTCTTGTGTCTCCCCTGATGATGTGATTATTACACGAAAGTGCACTTGGGAACTTATCGTGTTTCATTTTTCCCCATGGACTCATAGGAATATATATATATATATATATATATATATATATATATATATATATATATATATATATATATATATGTGTGTGTGTGTGTGTGTGTGTGTGTGTGTGTGTGTGTGTGTGTGTTATCCACACATGTGTGCAGGTCGAAGCTTCATCGTGGCGCAGAGCAGACCTCTGCAGGTCCCAGACTCATCAGCCAGCTCGCTGGGGGACCTCCTACGCTCTGAACCACATCTTTCCAGAGATCAAATGGTCGCCATATTCCATATAAAATTTCTAAATTGGCCATCATATGTGTCCCCTTTTATCCTCCACGTCGACCATGTGGGGCGGATGGCCAGCAGGTGTGTGTGTGTGTGATGTCCGTCGCAACACAGACGCGGGGGAGGAAAAGCGGGCGGAAAGCCAATGACAATTCTCTCCGGGACGCATCAGCTACTTTGTCGTGGTGTATTGAGTTTTCTGATGGTTGGGGGATACAGTTTCCGTTTTTCCTTTTCTTTCTTGCTTATATTTGGACCATAAAATGAGGCAGAATAGTGCTAACTTGGGATTTCAGCGTAATATCAACTATGAGAGGCATATTAACTGTGAGAGGTAGTACAATGCTAAGTTGGAACGGCAACGTGATATTAATTTCGAGAGGCAGTACGGTACTAACTTTGATAGGCAGCACGATATTAACTTTGAGAGGCAGCACAATCATAACTTTGATAGGCAGTCCAATACTCACTTTGAGAGGCAGCACAATCATAACTTTGAGAGACAGTCCAATACTCACTTTGAGGAGGCAGTACAAAACTAACTTTGAATGGGTGCACAATACTAACTCTGAAATGCAATGTCTTCGTATGCTTATCATTTCGAAATTAGGAAAGGAATTTGATCTTCATATCATGTGTGAGTCTCGGAGTCCACTGGCCTCCATTTCTGGAGATAGAGTCCACTGGCCTCCATGTCTCGAGATAGAGTTCACTGGCCTCCATGTCTGGAGATAGAGTCCTCTGGCCTCCATATCTGGAGACCGTGTTAACTGGCCTCCCTGTGTGGACACGTATTGAGTACCAGATCCAGCACCCGGGTAGATAGATGTCAGCTCATCTGGAGTCGAGGACCTGTCCAGCCAAGCTCGCTGCACAAAACACCAATGACTAAGGAAGCTTGGTCACCTCGTCCGGTTCTTTGTTTCGCACAGGAACCCACATGGGTACCGGGTTAAAATCTGAGCTCCTCAGATATCTGTAGATCCGAGAGTTAGAAGATGAAATAAGGAACAGAAATCCACAGCTTCTCCTTGGGAAGGAGGTATGAAAACAACCCATCCTCGTGTAGGTGATTTCCACACAAAAACTATGGGAAACAATGGCCTCGGGTCCAACTCTTTAGGGCTGGGATAAACGCTCGCGAGGGCAGGAGACGAAATGATATTTATGTAACAGAGGGAGAGAAGCAACATCACGAAGGACGGTAGATGATGGTAATGGAATATCCTTCGTTTCATATTGGTGAGCAACGGGGTCTTGACCGGTCAGATTAGAGGCGATCATAGCCCAGCCATAGCGCTGCCGTCTGACACGCAGGGGTCCCGGGATCGAGCCTGACTGTTGGAGGTTTGTATGGTCTATGTAGGTGCGTGTTCAAATGCACTATATTCTGGCATATATATATATATATATATATATATATATATATATATATATATATATATTTATATATATATATATATATATATATATATATATATATATATTTATATATATATATATATATATATATATATATATATATATATTCATACTATTCGCCATTTCCCGCGTTAGCGAGGTAGCGTTAAGAACAGAGGACTGAGCCTTTGAAGGAAATCCTCACTTGACCCCCTTCTCTGTTCCTTCTTTTGGAAAATTAAAAACGAGAGGGGAGGATTTCCAGCCCCCCCCCCCCCTTCCTCCCCTTTTAACTCCCTCCCCTTTTAGTGGCCTTTGACGACACGCAGGGAATACGTGGGAAGTATTCTTTCTATCCTATCCCCAGAGATGAATATTAGAACAGACTTGTGCCACACGCTGCAAAATCTTTTAGAAATGTCGATGGCTACGATCATAAGGTCTTACCAGTAATGTACCCTACTGTGACCGCGTTTCTTTCTCACCCATTTCTGCCCAACTCCGTCTGGCCACACTTCACATACTCCCTCAGTCCCGAGCAGTTCCTGTCTATGGGAAATCGTATGGTATCAAGAATAACAGACTTGTTGTTGTCAGTGGTTTACTGGATCAGAGGAATTACAGCCTCCACTTCTTGGACATCTTACGTGTGTCACTACTTCCAAAGATGGAGACAGCTTTCCTGACGACCCAGTTTCATCATTATAACGGAAGGGGAATGTTGGCGAAGTTCCCGTGACTTTGAAGCCATTTTTTTCCCCCCCAGCACATTAAAGACCAATTTACTCTCCGGTAAAAGGCTCAACATTTCTTAGCTCTTAGTCTTGGAACTCGGGGGTTTCTGCGTTAATGATGTGCAAATTACTTCGTAAATAAGAAAATATTTTAGATTCTTAATCCTCGTCCACTCACAGTCCTTCTGACACTCGGGGATGCACCAGGGTAACAACATAGTGAGGACCCTCACTGTAGGGATGTGTTCAAGTCTTACATGGAAGTGAGGCCGGTTGTCACAACAAGAATATATATATATTTTTTTTTTTTTTTTTATACTTTGTCGCTGTCTCCCGCGTTTGCGAGGTAGCGCAAGGAAACAGACGAAAGAAATGGCCCAACCCCCCCCCCCCATACACATGTACATACACACGTCCACACACGCAAATATACATACCTACACAGCTTTCCATGGTTTACCCCAGACGCTTCACATGCCTTGATTCAATCCACTGACAGCACGTCAACCCCTGTATACCACATCGCTCCAATTCACTCTATTCCTTGCCCTCCTTTCACCCTCCTGCATGTTCAGGCCCCGATCACACAAAATCTTTTTCACTCCATCTTTCCACCTCCAATTTGGTCTCCCTCTTCTCCTCGTTCCCTCCACTTCCGACACATATATCCTCTTGGTCAATCTTTCCTCACTCATTCTCTCCATGTGCCCAAACCATTTCAAAACACCCTCTTCTGCTCTCTCAACCACGCTCTTTTTATTTCCACACATCTCTCTTACCCTTACGTTACTTACTCGATCAAACCACCTCACACCACACATTGTCCTCAAACATCTCATTTCCAGCACATCCATCCTCCTGCGCACAACTCTATCCATAGCCCACGCCTCGCAACCATACAACATTGTTGGAACCACTATTCCTTCAAACATACCCATTTTTGCTTTCCGAGATAATGTTCTCGACTTCCACACATTTTTCAAGGCTCCCAAAATTTTCGCCCCCTCCCCCACCCTATGATCCACTTCCGCTTCCATGGTTCCATCCGCTGACAGATCCACTCCCAGATATCTAAAACACTTCACTTCCTCCAGTTTTTCTCCATTCAAACTCACCTCCCAATTGACTTGACCCTCAACCCTACTGTACCTAATAACCTTGCTCTTATTCACATTTACTCTTAACTTTCTTCTTCCACACACTTTACCAAACTCAGTCACCAGCTTCTGCAGTTTCTCACATGAATCAGCCACCAGCGCTGTATCATCAGCGAACAACAACTGACTCACTTCCCAAGCTCTCTCATCCCCAACAGACTTCATACTTGCCCCTCTTTCCAGGACTCTTGCATTTACCTCCCTAACAACCCCATCCATAAACAAATTAAACAACCATGGAGACATCACACACCCCTGCCGCAAACCTACATTCACTGAGAACCAATCACTTTCCTCTCTTCCTACACGTACACATGCCTTACATCCTCGATAAAAACTTTTCACTGCTTCTAACAACTTGCCTCCCACACCATATATTCTTAATACCTTCCACAGAGCATCTCTATCAACTCTATCATATGCCTTCTCCAGATCCATAAATGCTACATACAAATCCATTTGCTTTTCTAAGTATATATATATATATATATATATATATATATATATATATATATATATATTATATATATATATATATATATATATATATATATATATATATATGTTTTTTTTTTTTTTTTTTTTTTTTTTTTTTTTCCAAAAGAAGGAACAGAGAAGAGGGCCAGGTGAGGATATTCCCTCAAAGGCCCAGTCCTCTGTTCTTAACGCTACCTCGCTATCGCGGGAAATGGCGAATAGTATGAAAAAAAAAAAAAAAAAAAAAAAAAAAATATATATATATATATATATATATATATATATATATATATATATATATATATATATATATATATATATATATATATATGGGAACTTCAGTGAAGGGCGCAAATGGGGAGGTGATAACAAGTAGTGGTGATGTGAGAAGGAGATGGAGTGAGTATTTTGAAGGTTTGTTGAATGTGTTTGATGATAGAGTGGCAGATATAGGGTGTTTTGGTCGAGGTGGTGTGCAAAGTGAGAGGGTTAGGGAAAATGATTTGGTAAACAGAGAAGAGGTAGTGAAAGCTTTGCGGAAGATGAAAGCCGGCAAGGCAGCAGGTTTGGATGGTATTGCAGTGGAATTTATTAAAAAAGGGGTGACTGTATTGTTGACTGGTTGGTAAGGTTATTTAATGTATGTATGACTCATGGTGAGGTGCCTGAGGATTGGCGGAATGCGTGCATAGTGCCATTGTACAAAGGCAAAGGGGATAAGAGTGAGTGCTCAAATTACAGAGGTATAAGTTTGTTGAGTATTCCTGGTAAATTATATGGGAGGGTATTGATTGAGAGGGTGAAGGCATGTACGGAGCATCAGACTGGGGAAGAGCAGTGTGGTTTCAGAAGTGGTAGAGGATGTGTGGATCAGGTGTTTGCTTTGAAGAATGTATGTGAGAAATACTTAGAAAAGCAAATGGATTTGTATGTAGCATTTATGGATCTGGAGAAGGCATATGATAGAGTTGATAGAGATGCTCTGTGGAAGGTATTAAGAATATATGGTGTGGGAGGAAAGTTGTTAGAAGCAGTGAAAAGTTTTTATCGAGGATGTAAGGCATGTGTACGTGTAGGAAGAGAGGAAAGTGATTGGTTCTCAGTGAATGTAGGTTTGCGGCAGGGGTGTGTGATGTCTCCATGGTTGTTTAATTTGTTTATGGATGGGGTTGTTAGGGAGGTAAATGCAAGAGTCCTGGAAAGAGGGGCAAGTATGAAGTCTGTTGGGGATGAGAGAGCTTGGGAAGTGAGTCAGTTGTTGTTCGCTGATGATACAGCGCTGGTGGCTGATTCATGTGAGAAACTGCAGAAGCTGGTGACTGAGTTTGGTAAAGTGTGTGGAAGAAGAAAGTTAAGAGTAAATGTGAATAAGAGCAAGGTTATTAGGGTTGAGGGTCAAGTCAATTGGGAGGTGAGTTTGAATGGAGAAAAACTGGAGGAAGTGAAGTGTTTTAGATATCTGGGAGTGGATCTGGCAGCGGATGGAACCATGGAAGCGGAAGTGGATCATAGGGTGGGGGAGAGGGCGAAAATTCTGGGGGCCTTGAAGAATGTGTGGAAGTCGAGAACATTATCTCGGAAAGCAAAAATGGGTATGTTTGAAGGAATAGTGGTTCCAACAATGTTGTATGGTTGCGAGGCGTGGGTTATGGGTAGAGTTGTGCGCAGGAGGATGGATGTGCTGGAAATGAGATGTTTAAGGACAATGTGTGGTGTGAGGTGGTTTGATCGAGTGAGTAACGTAAGGGTAAGAGAGATGTGTGGAAATAAAAAGAGC
>NC_092242.1:21387046-21397046 GCF_036320965.1 Panulirus ornatus | reverse complement strand
GGCCGGAGAGGGTTAATGAGAGTAAGTCTTCCCCACACCATTACCACGATGATGGGGGAAACAACCTGTTTATGGTGTTTATGAAATGAGCCACGAACACAGTGTTTGTAAGTGGCGCTATATTGTCAGGAGTTCCGTTGTGTTAATGCTAGAGAGAGAGAGAGAGAGAGAGAGAGAGAGAGAGAGAGAGAGAGAGAGAGAGAGAGAGAGAGAGAGAGAGAGAGAGAGAGAGAGAGAGAGTGATATATACGTTAAGATTCAATATACAGTATATCTTTTAGAAAGAACAGCGAGGTACCTTTAAGAACAGAGGACTGAGCCTTGGAGGGAAAATCCTCACTTGGCCTCTTTCTCTATTCCTTCTTTTGGAAAAGTAAAAACTAGAGGGGAGGATTTCCAGCCCACGCTCCCTCCCCTTTTAGTCGCCTTATACGACACGCAGAGAATACGTGGGAAATATTCTTTCTCCCCTCTGTTTTTTTTTTTTTTTTTATCTTTCCAAAAGAGGGAACAGAGAAGGGGGCCAGGTGACGATATTCCTTCAAAGGCCCAGTCCTCTGTTCTTAACACTACCTCGCTAACGCCGAATATGGTGAATAGTATGAAAGAAAGATAGAAAGAAAATATATATATATATATATATATATATATATATATATATATATATATATATATATATATATATATATATATATATATATATATATATATATATCAGAACGTGTAATGTTAAGATGTAAATCAGTCTTAACAACTTTACACTGTATGCCAGAGAATCGACCGGACCCGGGCGGGTTTACCGTTTTCGGTAATCCGGATTTAATTATCACCTTCAGGCTTGCGGGACCAGCCAGCCCTCAACACACGAGAGACTTCATATCAAACAAGGCAAAATCTCGCAAAGGTCTGCCTCTGGCGGCCCTCGGACCGATACATGAGAGGAACATCCACATTCTCAAAGCGTAATTGATGCATACCATCCACTAACGCCTTGGCACTTAGGTCGACGAACTTGGACGCAGCGCATAGCTTGTCATACCTTAGAAAAAAAATATGACATTTAGCTCCAGGAGTTCACTGTGACTGTCCCTTGAGTGACTGATCTTTTCACCTGATTTTGGAAAGTATCTTGAAGCCATTTCCAAACTATGTTCCATAACTTGCATCACAGACGGGTCTGATATATTTTTTTCCTTTAAAACTCATTGTCAGAACCACTCGCAACGGCGGCCATCGCTAAAGCAGGAACTTGTGCTACTTCGTGAACGTCGCCAAGCAGGCTGAATCAATGGACTTGCCCTGTTACGCCCACCAGTAGTGACTATTGTTATCATGGCCACAACTCACGCCTTTCAGTCATTCCACGCCTCGACAACAGCGTTCGCCTGGCCTTCCGTTCCAGCTGCAACTATGGGTACACCTAGAAGATGAGTGTTTTCCCCCAGGCTTCGGCACGTCCCTTCCCGATACAAGCACTTGAAGATCAAACTTCTTCGTACCCGTCAAAGCCGGGCGAAAGCTTCCCGTCACAGTGGACAACAAGGAGGCGAGGCAAGGCACATCCCTTACAGTTGTGTCTGGCTGAGAACCACGCTCTCGATGAGCATTGCTGATGAACTTATGTCATCTCACGTTCTCTCCAAGGCTATGAGCAGCGACAGCGATGGTGTATGGCAATGTATTTCATTTGCCGGCGTCAGTACAGTCCAGAGCGGCAGAAGTGTTTCATGGTCCACCTGTGTTGTAAGACAATAGGGCTGACGACAGTTTGACTTTTGCTCATCGTACATGCAGGTAACCTTGAGTGGCGGAGTTTTTGTCTTTGACGAAGGAATACAAAAGAATTCAGAAAGCAACAGACCACTGGGTCCTCTCGCGGTAGTTCGTGATAATGACAGATAACAGAAATTCACAGGTCAGTGTGGTAAAAGTTAGAAGGTATAGAGATTATTGAAAGAGAATAACCTGCAGATTGTAAACGTGGCTATGGAGGCGCAAACAATGTAAGTCTTGGACTTGAAGCGAAATGTCTATCAATTCTATCTTTAATCGTATCTATAGCTCTGCTCTCAATCACTAACAAACCTTTCCATATGTTAACAATTCAGTTGGAGAAAAGTGCTTCGCCTCATTCGAGGAAAAACGTTTGCCTACGAGTTTGTACCTATTACTGCGAGTGAAATCACACGAATCAAGTCTTAAGTAGCTTTATAGATCAAGATTATCGGAGCCTTTGATAATTTCGAATACTTGCATTAGATCCCCCCTTAGCCTTCTCTCTTCTAAGCAAAATTAGATTCACGACGTTTAAGCTGCTATCGTAGCATTTGTTTCTCAGTCTGGCAATAGTCCCGGAGTTCGACGCTGTACTCTCGCCATTCAGTCTATGTCTTTCATAAGGTAGGGTGACCAAAACTGAATACAGTATTCAAGATGGGGGACGAATGAATGAACAGTACAAATCAAGGACGAGACGAATCAAGGACGATTTCTCAGGAGTCTACACGCGAAGGCGCTGCCTATGGATCTGAGAATTTCTTCCTTCTCTTATCACCGCATCGTTGCACCTTTCACTTGGTCCACAGATTTGGTGTAACCTTTCCGTTCTCTCTCTTTAAACTTGCGGCGACGAGCGGTGCCGGTGGGTGCTGTCTGATGTTCAAGATGTGGCCGAGGTTCTCGATGATCATTGGTTTTTATTCTGAATCAGTGTCATAGCCCACCACCTCGAAGCTTTCTTCCAGGTCCTTCCATTTCCTTCAAGTTGACGATGATGCCTCCAAGCTGACGATGATGCCTCCAACCTGACGATGATGCCTCCAAGTTGACGATGATGCCTCTAAGTTGACGATGATGCCTCCAAGTTGACGATGATGCCTCCAAGTTGACGATGATGCCTCCAAGTTGACGATGATGCCTCCAAGCTGACGATGATGCCTCCAAGCTGACGATGATGCCTCCAAGTTGACGATGATGCCTCCAAGTTGACGATGATGCCTCCAAGCTGACGATGATGCCTCCAAGCTGACGATTATGTTCACTGTCCCGCCAGTCAGCGGTCTGACCGTTCTCAGAATCTTCAGGTCTCCCTGGTGGCGTATCCAACGAGGGAGAGTAAATTCTGTATGATAAAGATGGATATGACGTTAGCGACGCCAATAAAGATACTTAATTAGTGGGTCCGATTACGTCGGCTTGGCGTCGGCCTAGTTTGAGATGGCAGAGGGAAAGATCACGTAAAAGATTAGGACGATGGAAAATGGCTTTGACTGAATGACACTGAAAGCTTCAGTTTTCAAGAGACTTGGAAAAAAAAAAAAGGGAAGAAGAAGAAAGAGTTGCGAGTGGAAATACTGAGTCACTGATGCCTTCCATCTTACCTATAATAAGAGCCGTTAAGTATGGCATTAGAATGTTGTACACTCATACACTTGCAGAACATAAACACTACTATTTTCCCTTCACTGGTTATCTGCAGGAGTCTCCATGTGTCACATAGAAATCCGCGGGAACTTCCGCAGTCTATACAAATTTCGGGGCGACTATAAGCGCCAGCAACACGAGGCATCACGGCATCGGATCTCATAACAAAGATCTCGGCGCTGCGTGATGCAATCATTTGCCCCTGAGGAGAGCCCGGATCGACCGTCTTATGTTCGCTCTCGCGGAATTAGAGAGAAAACGAAAGAATGGAAATAATGCGAAGAGAATTTTGTGTTCAGCGAGATGCCATATATATATATATATATTTTTTTTTTATACACATTTGCCGTTTCCCTCCGTAGCGAGGTGGCTTAAGATCAGAGGTCTGAGCCATAGAGGGATAATCCTAACTTGGCCCACTTCTCTGTTCCTTCTTTTGGAAAAGTGAAAACGAGAGGGGAGGATTTCCAGTCCCCCGCTCCCTCTCCTTTTAGTCGCCTTCAACGACACGCAGGGAATACGTGGGAAGTACTCTCTCCCCTATTCTCAGGGATAATATATATATATATATATATATATATATATATATATATATTTAATGGCGTACTAGCTGCGTCTCTTCGTTGTATATCAACTGACTGTTATATTTCTCTCTTGTGTCTCCCCTAATGATGTGATTATTACACGAAAGTGCACTTGGGAACTTATCGTGATTCATTTTCCCCGTGGACTCTTAAGAATATATATATATATATATATATATATATATATATATATATATATATATATATATATATATATATATATATATATATATATATATATATATACACACACACAATTTGATCGAGTATTTGAAGAGATGATATACACGGAACTGTTTTCACTAAACAAAACAAAAAAAGCAAAAAACTTATCATGAAAGCTGTAAAGAGGTACTTTTATAGTATCAGAATGCATTCAGCCAGGTGATGAAATTTCTCTCTCTCTCTCTCTCTCTCTCTCTCTCTCTCTCTCTCTCTCTCTCTCTCTCTCTCTCTCTCTCTCTCTCTCTCTCTCTCTCTCTCTCTCTCTCTCTCATTTCCCGAACGTTTGAGGGCATTGATTTTCAGTCTACCATTCTTATTTCCCGTAATTCTCTGCCCTGTACATTGTCTGAGGTCTTTACCTTCTCTGGTGATAGAGGGTTTGACATCTTGCCGCTTGGTGGAGAGTCTGCTGGCATAGCTTGCGTGGCAGTGGGCCGGGGTCGCCTGCTCCGGACACCCGAGGCCAGCTGTACAACGGCAGCTCCGAGTTCCTCCCTTCAGCGGGGACGCTTTATCTCGTGCGTCTCTCTCTCTCTCTCTCTCTCTCTCTCTCTCTCTCTCTCTCTCTCTCTCTCTCTCTCTCTCTCTCTCTCTCTCTCTCTCTCTCTCTCTCATGACGAAGGGCCTTTGTTGTGATATCTCTGGCCCAGTCAGGTCTTCCCTTTGACTCCCGCCTCAGCTCAGACCGACCAACTCCTGATGTTGATGGTTCCGAGCCGAGCGTCGGCCGCGTTATTCCTTGTCTCCGGAGTGAAAGCGATCTAAGCCTTTGCCCGCTTCCCTCTCCCACCGCCTTAAGTCCCGGAAATCCCTCTAGGATTGCCTCCACCCATGGATAATGCCGACAAGATTAGGACGAGACACCGGGGGTTTCCTGACAACCATGAGGGACCGATGCTAACGAGCTATGAGGGGCCCCCGGTTTTAATAAGCAAGGCTGTAGCCACGAGACACAGGAGGAAGTGCGGGTCATGTGTGTAGCTCTGGAGGACGCCTGAGAGCCGTATAGATCAAGAGAACTTGTTGACATTTGGCTAGTATTCATAGCTCATGAGACCGAGGAGAACCAATGCTTCTCTTTACTTTTACTGGTCTTTGGTGAAGATTCGGTCTTTTTCTTTTTCATACAAGTTATGTTTCGTAGTAAAATGTCTGACCGTCTACGAAAGATTCTGAAGAATCCTCTGTCGTTACCCTTGATATATCCAAAGTTTTGGATAGGGTGAGGGATCGGGTCTCATATCCAAGTTCTCTTTCGTTTGGCTTCCGTTCATTACTCTACCTCCTCTTGGGGCGATCTGCTTCTGCAGTTGATGATTAGATTATCCTTCTTACCTCCCCTACCAGACCATAGCGGTTGATCTCTCAGAGTTCTGTCCTGTCTCCTACTCTCTTCATCCTTTTCCTCAACGATAATTATCTTTCGTTAACAGATAACCAAATGCACTTACACGCTGGTGACTTTAACACTGCGTTCCTCCGCGTCCTTCAGACCTGCTCCTTCCTCCCTCGCTCGATCTGCATCTTGCCTCAACACGACCTCCTCTATAAACTCAGACTTGGACGTGATATTTCAATAGGGTAGACGGAACTTATTAAAGTTAAATGCCTCCACAACCAAGCTCTCTCTCTCTCTCTCTCTCTCTCTCTCTCTCTCTCTCTCTCTCTCTCTCTCTCTCTCTCTCTCTCTCTCTCTCTCTCTCTCTCTCTCTCTCTCTCTCTCTCTCTCTCTCACACACACACACACACACACACAACTTTCCTATCTCTTTTGACGGATCCGTATCTCCACCACTTAACACAATGAACGCACTTGGCATCACCACAAACATCTTATCGAACCTGGATATCTCACATTACACAAGTGGCTAAGTGTGCACTTCAGAAACTGTGTGTTCTGTTCACATGCCGAAATTTCTCCTGAATAGTTGCTTTCTATATACGAAGGATCATTCCCTCTTTGAATGGAATGTTGCTCTCACATCTGGGGAGGTTCTAGCCCTACATACTTAGTAAAAAAGAGTTGAGTTCGATGCAGTTCGAATTATCAACTCTACCAGGCTATTCTCACAAGTTGATCCACTTGCCTTTGCGTCGCAATGCTGGTCACTTTCTCTCTTCTATAGGTATTACTTCGGTTCATATGTGCCTCCGCCATCAGCTAGACCATGTAATACTTGTTTTGTTATCGGTTTCTTTTCCTTACGCCTCGAAGCTCTGGGGCTCACTACTCCCTCATGACTTTCCAAACTGGTATGACCTGATCCTTTTTAAAAGGCAAGTTTTCCCCACTTCTTTCAGAATTCACAGAATCGTTTCCGTATTCTGTTTTTTCTCCCTTTCATTATGTCTATATGTTGACTAAGATCAGGCCTTGTTCGTGACGAGAGTCCTCAGAACACACACACACACACACACACACACACACACACACACACACACACACACACACACACACACACACACACACACACACACCTAAAAGACCAATTCATACTTCAATTGTAAAACAACACTGAAAATCAAACACGAATATATTCCAAGCGTTAGAATTCATGCAGGAGTTATCTTCTCCTGGTGTCATGGCCGTACGTCCTGTAGGTTCCATTAATATATAATATGGAGGAGGAGAGACGAGCCTCATATCACCCACGCTGTTGTCTCTGGACTTTGCTCCCTGGAGGGTGAACCCGGCTGATGAATCCGCACACAAACACGGGCGACGTCGCCGCAATTTCGCAGGTGTTGCCGTTCCCTCTTTTGTGCTGAATCGTCAGAGTGACGGGAGGTACAAAGGCAATTGTGAGGGATGCCCTTTGCCAGAGCTCTCCTCCTCTGGGCATTTGGCTTTTACCACGGCTGTGATGGTGGGGGCCAAGTGAACACATCTTCCTTCCCTGGGAGATCGCGGGCGATATAGCCTCGTTATTAACGTTACTGATGGGACCGTTAGTGCAAGAGAGGCGAATCACATGATGGTTGGTTTGGACCTCTAGGCCTTATCGACAGCAAGGGTCGTCAAGGCCGTCAGCGTCAAGTTATAACCAAAGACTCAAGAGAGAATTGAACGACCCTTTTCGGTGTTTTAAGATGATTCTGTAAGGGTTGTACTACGCTTTAACTACGTGTACAGTGTTGATCCAATTGGAACGGTTTGTTGGATGTTTGGGTTTGAGACCTATCAGCTGCCAGGGTCATTAAAATGGTCAACGTCACACTACAGAAACCGAATGATCTTGACCACCTTCCTCAGGAGTTGAGGATCATTCTACGACCCACGTATATATGTAACCCAAGTACAAGAATGTTGGAGAGACTCGCCTATCATTGAGACGCTGCTTAAAACATGAAATCACATAGAACACAGCGATCAGGTGTGGTCGAGGGGAAGAGAATGAATGTTATGTATTCTCTCTTTTCCTTTATGTGTTTGTGCTGTCTTCTGTGGGGTGGGGTGGCGTCGAGGATGGATGAAGGCGAGCAAGTATGAATATGTACCTTGTGTATTTATGTATGTATGCTTGTATGTGCGTATATATATATATATATATATATATATATATATATATATATATATATATATATATATATATATATATATATATATATATATATATATATATATATATATATATATATATATATATATATATATATATATATATATATATTATCCCTGGGGATAGGGGATTAAGATTACTTCCCACGTATTCCCTGCGTGTCGTAGAAGGCGACTAAAAGGGGAGGGAGCGGGGTGTTGGAAATCCTCCCCTCTAGTTTTTTTTTTTTTTTTTAGTTTTCCAAAAGAAGGAACACAGGGGGCCAGGTGAGGATATTCCAAAAAAGGCCCAGTCCTCTGTTCTTAACGCTACCTCGCTATCGCGGGAAATGGCGAATAGTTTAAAAGAAAAGAATATATATATATATATATATATATATATATATATATATATATATATATATATATATATATATATATATATATATATATATATATATATACCAGGAATACTCAACAAACTTATACCTCTGAAATTTGAGCACTCACTCTTATCCCCTTTGCCTTTATACAATGGCACTATGCACGCATTCCGCCAATCCTCAGGCACCTCACCATGAATCATACATACATTAAATAACCTTACCAACCAGTCAACAATGCAGTCACCCCCTTTTTTAATAAATTCCACTGCAATACCATCCAAACCTGCTGCCTTGCCGGCTTTCATCTTCCGCAAAGCTTTTACTACCTCTTCTCTGTTCACCAAATCATTTTCCCTAACCCTCTCAGTTTGCACACCACCTCGACCAAAACACCCTATATCTGCCACTCTATCATCAAACACATTCAACAAACCTTCAAAATACTCACTCCATCTCCTTCTCACATCACCACAACTTGTTATCACCTCCCCATTAGCCCGCTTCACTGAAGTTCCCATTTGCTCCCTTGTCTTACGCACTTTATTTACCTCCTTCCAGAACATCTTTTTATTCTCCCTAAAATTTAATGATACTCTCTCACCCCAACTCTCATTTGCCCTCTTTTTCACCTCTTGCACCTTTCTCTTGACCTCCTGTCTCTTTCCTTTATACATCTCCCATTCATTTGCATTTTTTCCCTGCAAAAATCGTCCAAATGCCTCTCTCTTCCCTTTCACTAATAATTTTACTTCTTCATCCCACCACTCACTACCCTTTCTAATCAAGCCACCTCCCACACTTCTCATGCCACATACATCTTTTGCGCAAGCCATCACTGCTTCCCTAAATACATCCCATTCATCCCCCACTCCCCTTACCTCCTTTGTTCTCACCTTTTTTCATTCTGTACTCAGTCTCTCCTGGTACATCCTCACACAAGTCTCCTTCCCAAGGCATGTACAGAGCATCAGATTGGGGAAGAGCAGTGTGGTTTCAGAAGTGGTAGAGGTTGTGTGGATCAAGTGTTTGCTTTGAAGAATGTATGTGAGAAATACTTAGAAAAGCAAATGGATTTGTATGTAGCATTTATGGATCTGGAGAAGGCATATGACAAGAGTTGATAGAGATGCTCTGTGGAAGGTATTAAGAACATGTGGTGTGGGAGGCAAGTTGTTAGAAGCAGTGAAAAGTTTTTATCGGGGATGTAAGGCATGTGTACGTGTAGGAGAGAGGAAAGTGATTGGTTCTCAGTGAATGTAGGTTTGTACAGGGGTGTGTGATGTCTCCATAGTTGTTTAATTTGTTTATGGATGGGGTTGTTAGGGAGGTGAATGCAAGAGTTTTGGAAAGAGGGGCAAGTATGCAGTCTGTTGTGGATGAGAGAGCTTGGGAAGTGAGTCAGTTGTTGTTCGCTGATGATACAGCGCTGGTGGCTCATTCATGTGAGAAACTGCAGAAGCTGGTGACTGAGTTTGGTAAAGTGTGTGAAAGAAGAAAGTTAAGAGTAAATGTGAATAAGAGCAAGGTTATTAGGTACAGTAGGGTTGAGGGTCAAGTCAATTGGGAGGTAAGTTTGAATGGAGAAAAACTGGAGGAAGTAAAGTGTTTTAGATATCTGGGAGTGGATCTGGCAGCGGATGGAACCATGGAAGCGGAAGTGAATCATAGGGTGGGGGAGGGGGCGAAAATCCTGGGAGCCTTGAAGAATGTGTGGAAGTCGAGAACATTATCTCGGAAAACAAAAATGGGTATGTTTGAAGGAATATTGGTTCCAACAATGTTGTATGGTTGCGAGGAGTGGGCTATGGATAGAGTTGTGCGGAGGACGGTGGCTGTGCTGGAAA
>NC_092242.1:21317046-21382046 GCF_036320965.1 Panulirus ornatus | reverse complement strand
ACCTAATAACCTTGCTCTTATTCACATTTACTCTTAACTTTCTTCTTCCACACACTTTACCAAACTCAGTCACCAGCTTCTGCAGTTTCTCACATGAATCAGCCACCAGCGCTGTATCATCAGCGAACAACAACTGACTCACTTCCCAAGCTCTCTCATCCCCAACAGACTTCATACTTGCCCCTTTTTCCAGAACTCTTGCATTTACTTCCCTAACAACCCCATCCACAAACAAATTAAACAACCATGGAGACATCACACACCCCTGCCGCAAACCTACATTCACTGAGAACCAATCACTTTCCTCTCTTCCTACACGTACACATGCCTTACATCCTCGATAAAAACTTTTCACTGCTTCTAACAACTTGCCTCCCACACCATATATTCTTAATACCTTCCACAGAGCATCTCTATCAACTCTATCATATGCCTTCTCCAGATCCATAAATGCTACATACAAATGCATTTGCTTTTCTAAGTATTTCTCACATACATTCTTCAAAGCAAACACCTGATCCACACATCCTCTACCACTTCTGAAACCACACTGCTCTTCCCCAATCTGATGCTCTGTACATGCCTTCACCCTCTCAATCAATACCCTCCCATATAATTTACCAGGAATACTCAACAAACTTATACCTCTGTAATTTGAGCACTCACTCTTATCCCCTTTGCCTTTGTACAATGGCACTATGCACGCATTCCGCCAATCCTCAGGCACCTCACCATGAGTCATACATACATTAAATAACCTTACCAACCAGTCAACAATACAGTCACCCCCTTTTTTAATAAATTCCACTGCAATACCATCCAATCCTGCTGCCTTGCCGGCTTTCATCTTCCGCAAAGCTTTTCACTACCTCTTCTCTGTTTATATATATATATATATATATATATATATATATATATATATATATATATATATATATATATAATATATATATATATATATATATATATATATATATATATATATATATATATATATATATATATATATATATATATATATATATATATATATATATATATATATATATATATATATATGAAGAATGTATGTGAGAAATACTTAGAAAAGCAAATGGATTTGTATGCAGCATTTATGGATCTGGAGAAGGCATATGATAGAGTTGATAGAGATGCTCTGTGGAAGGTATTAAGAATATATGGTGTGGGAGGCAAGTTGTTAGAAGCAGTGAAAAGTTTTTATCGAGGATGTAAGGCATGTGTACGTGTAGGAAGAGAGGAAAGTGATTGGTTCTCAGTGAATGTAGGTTTGCGGCAGGGGTGTGTGATGTCTCGATGGTTGTTTAATTTGTTTATGGATGGGGTTGTTAGGGAGGTGAATGCAAGAGTTTTGGAAAGAGGGGCAAGTATGAAGTCTGTTGGGGATGAGAGAGCTTGGGAAGTGAGTCAGTTGTTGTTCGCTGATGATACAGCGCTGGTGGCTGATTCATGTGAGAAACTGCAGAAGCTGGTGACTAAGTTTAGTAAAGTGTGTGAAAGAAGAAAGTTAAGAGTAAATGTGAATAAGAGCAAGGTTATTAGGTACAGTAGGGTTGAGGGTCAAGTCAATTGGGAGGTGAGTTTGAATGGAGAAAAACTGGAGGAAGTGAAGTGTTTTAGATATCTGGGAGTGGATCTGGCAGCGGATGGAACCATGGAAGCGGAAGTGGATCATAGGGTGGGGGAGGGGGCGAAAATTCTGGGCGCCTTGAAAAATGTGTGGAAGTCGAGAACATTATCTCGGAAAGAAAAAATGGGTATGTTTGAAGGAATAGTGGTTCCAACAATGTTGTATGGTTGCGAGGCGTGGGCTATGGATAGAGTGGTGCGCAGGAGGATGGATGTGCTGGAAATGAGATGGTTGAGGACAATGTGTGGTGTGAGGTGGTTTGATCGAGTAAGTAACGTAAGGGTAAGAGAGATGTGTGGAAATAAAAAGAGCGTGGTTGAGAGAGCAGAAGAGGGTGTTTTGTAATGGTTTGGGCACATGGAGAGAATGAGTGAGGAAAGATTGACCAAGAGGATATATGTGTCGGAGGTGGAGGGAACGAGGAGAAGTGGGAGACCAAATTGGAGGTGGAAAGATGGAGTGAAAAAGATTTTGTGTGATCGGGGCCTGAACATGCAGGAGGGTGAAAGGAGGGCAAGGAATAGAGTGAATTGGAGCGATGTGGTATCCCGGGGTTGACGTGCTGTCAGTGGATTGAATCAGGGCATGTGAAGCGTCTGGGGTAAACCATGGAAAGCTGTGGAGGTATGTATATTTGCGTGTGTGGACGTATGTATATACATGTGTATTGGGGCGGGTTGGGCCATTTCTTTCGTCTGTTTCCTTGCGCTACCTCGCAAACGCGGGAGACAGCGACAAAGCAAAAAAAAAAAAAAATATATATATATATATATATATATATATATATATATATATATATATATATATGTGTGTGTGTGTGTGTGTGTGTGTGTGTGTGTGTGTGTGTGTGTGTGTTTGTGTGTGTGTGTGTGTGTGTGCGTGTGTGTGATCAAGTATGAAGAAAATATGTACATGAGAGAGAGAGAGAGAGAGAGAGAGAGAGAGAGAGAGAGAGAGAGAGAGAGAGAGAGAGAGAGAGAGAGAGAGAGAGAGAGAGAGAGAGAGAGAGAGAGAGAGAGAGAGAGAGAGAGAGAGAGAGAGAGACTTTTCCATCTTGCACAACACTATAATTGCTCAGCCTTCGTCTCTGGGGTTGCCGGGAGATGGTTGCTGGAGTCGCTGCTGGAACAACCTTCCTTCCTGCTTGCCTGCCTGACGCGGAAGGCCGGTAGGGTCACGGGAAAACCACCTCGCCTTGGCCATCCAGACTCCAGTATCTGACACCCTCCCACTACGCCATGACGCTCCCCACGCCACGTGGGAACGTGGGATCCCTCGCGAAAGAAGGGAATTAATATGATAGTAATAAGATAGAGGAAAAATATGAATTCCCTCTCATATTTCTTTCTGCAAATTTTAGGCCACTTCACATCAAAAATGAATCGAGACATCAGACTCTCCTAATTAAAAAAGGTGGATCGACAGAGAAACGTAATTTAATTATCTTCTTTTACCACCTTGATTTTCATTTCTGTTCTAGACGTAGCTTATATATATATATATATATATATATATATATATATATATATATATATATATATATATATATATATATATATATATTTATTTTTTTATTTATTATACTTTGTCGCTGTCTCCCGCGCTTGCGAGGTAGCGCAAGGAAACAGACAAAAGAAATGGCCCAACCCCCCCCCATACACATGTATATACATACGTCCACACACGCAAATATACATACCTACACAGCTTTCCATGGTTTACCCCAGACGCTTCACATGCCTTGATTCAATCCACTGACAGCACGTCAACCCCGGTATACCACATCGCTCCAATTCACTCTATTCCTTGCCCTCCTTTCACCCTCCTGCATGTTCAGGCCCCGATCACACAAAATCTTTTTCACTCCATCTTTCCACCTCCAATTTGGTCTCCCTCTTCTCCTCGTTCCCTCCACCTCCGACACATATATCCTCTTGGTCAATCTTTCCTCACTCATTCTCTCCATGTGCCCAAACCACTTCAAAACACCCTTTTCTGCTCTCTCAACCACGCTCTTTTTATTTCCACACATCTCTCTTACCCTTACGTTACTCACTCGATCAAACCACCTCACACCACACATTGTCCTCAACCATCTCATTTCCAGCACATCCATCCTCCTGCGCACAACTCTATCCATAGCCCACGCCTCGCAACCATACAACATTGTTGGAACCACTATTCCTTCAAACATACCCATTTTTGCTTTCCGGGATAATGTTCTCGACTTCCACACATTCTTCAAGGCCCCCAGAATTTTCGCCCCCTCCCCCACCCTATGATCCACTTCCGCTTCCATGGTTCCATCCGCTGCCAGATCCACTCCCAGATATCTAAAACACTTCACTTCCTCCAGTTTTTCTCCATTCAAACTCACCTCCCAATTGACTTGACCCTCAACCCTACTGTACCTAATAACCTTGCTCTTATTCACATTTACTCTTAACTTTCTTCTTCCACACACTTTACCAAACTCAGTCACCAGCTTCTGCAGTTTCTCACATGAATCAGCCACCAGCGCTGTATCATCAGCGAACAACAACTGACTCACTTCCCAAGCTCTCTCATCCCCAACAGACTTCATACTTGCCCCTCTTTCCAAAACTCTTGCATTTACCTCCCTAACAACCCCATCCATAAACAAATTAAACAACCATGGAGACATCACACACCCCTGCCGCAAACCTACATTCACTGAGAACCAATCACTTTCCTCTCTTCCTACACGTACACATGCCTTACATCCTCGATAAAAACTTTTCACTGCTTCTAACAACTTTCCTCCCACACCATATATTCTTAATACCTTCCACAGAGCATCTCTATCAACTCTATCATATGCCTTCTCCAGATCCATAAATGCTACATACAAATGCATTTGCTTTTCTAAGTATTTCTCACATACATTCTTCAAAGCAAACACCTGATCCACACATCCTCTACCACTTCTGAAACCACACTGCTCTTCCCCAATCTGATGCTCTGTACATGCCTTCACCCTCTCAATCAATACCCTCCCATATAATTTACCAGGAATACTCAACAAACTTATACCTCTGTAATTTGAGCACTCACTCTTATCCCCTTTGCCTTTGTACAATGGCACTATGCACGCATTCCGCCAATCCTCAGGCACCCCACCATGAGTCATACATACATTAAATGACCTTACCAACCAGTCAACAATACAGTCACCCCCTTTTTTAATAAATTCCACTGCAATACCATCCAAACCTGCTGCCTTGCCGGCTTTCATCTTCCACAAAGCTTTCACTACCTCTTCTCTGTTTACCAAATCATTTTCCCTAACCCTCTCACTTTGCACACCACCTCGACCAAAACACCCTATATCTGCCACTCTATCATCAAACACATTCAACAAACCTTCAAAATACTCACTCCATCTCCTTCTCACATCACCACTACTTGTTATCACCTCCCCATTTGCGCCCTTCACTGAAGTTCCCATTTGCTCCCTTGTCTTACGCACTTTATTTACCTCCTTCCAGAACATCTTTTTATTCTCTCTAAAAATTTAATGATACTCTCTCACCCCAACTCTCATTTGCCCTTTTTTTTCACCTCTTGCACCTTTCTCTTGACCTCCTGTCTCTTTCTTTTATACATCTCCCACTCAATTGCATTTTGTCCCTGCAAAAATCGTCCAAATGCCTCTCTCTTCTCTTTCACTAATACTCTTACTTCTTCATCCCACCACTCACTACCCTTTCTAATCAAGCCACCTCCCACTCTTCTCATGCCACAAGCATCTTTTGCGCAATCCATCACTGATTCCCTAAATACATCCCATTCCTCCCCCACTCCCCTTACTTCCATTGTTCTCACCTTTTTCCACTCTGTACTCAGTCTCTCCTGGTACTTCCTCACACAGGTCTCCTTCCCAAGCTCACTTACTCTCACCACCCTCTTCACCCCAACATTCACTCTTCTTTTCTGAAAACCCATACAAATCTTCACCTTAGCCTCCACAAGATAATGATCAGACATCCCTCCAGTTGCACCTCTCAGCACATTAACATCCAAAAGTCTCTCTTTCGCACGCCTGTCAATTAACACGTAATCCAATAACGCTCTCTGGCCATCTCTCCTACTTACATAAGTATACTTATGTGTATCTCGCTTTTTAAACCAGGTATTCCCAATCATCAGTCCTTTTTCAGCACATAAATCTACAAGCTCTTCACCATTTCCATTCACAACACTGAACACCCCATGTATACCAATTATTCCCTCAACTGCCACATTACTCACCTTTGCATTCAAATCACCCATCACTATAACCCGGTCTCGTGCATCAAAACCACTAACACACTCATTCAGCTGCTCCCAAAACACTTGCCTCTCATGATCTTTCTTCTCATGCCCAGGTGCATATGCACCAATAATCACCCACCTCTCTCCATCAATTTTCAGTTTTACCCATATTAATCGAGAATTTACTTTCTTACACTCTATCACATACTCCCACAACTCCTGTTTCAGGAGTATTGCTACTCCTTCCCTTGCTCTTGTCCTCTCACTAACCCCTGACTTTACTCCCCAGACATTCCCAAACCACTCTTCCCCTTTACCCTTGAGCTTCGTTTCACTCAGAGCCAAAACATCCAAGTTCCTTTCCTCAAACATACTACCTATCTCTCCTTTTTTCACACCTTGGTTACATCCACACACATTTAGGCACCCCACTCTGAGTCTTCGAGGAGGATGAGCACTCCCCGCGTGACTCCTTCTTCTGTTTCCCATATATATATATATATATATATATATATATATATATATATATATATATATATATATATATATATTATATATATATATATATATATATATATACACTTCTAACTTTACCATCCTGGCTCAAGAGTCCTCTTTATCTTAATTTGGGGTTCCACAGCGCCCAGGAGGCCGGCCAAGTCTGAGGGTGGGAGGAACGTAAGTAATATGATGTAGTAATGTGTATGTGTGAATGTAAGGAGAACGTTTCCCACTGTCGTAGTTTCATCGTAGGCATAAAGGGTCTTGAACTGTGTTGAACTGGTGTTTTGTACTTCTGCAGGAATTGATGTTCACGGCGTAGACAAGAAGGTGTAACTCGAATATGTCTGGGGAGTGAAGTTTCGTGTGTGTGTGTGTGTGTGTGTGTGTGTGTGTGTGTGTAGTTAGGTGGTGTTTGAGTTGGGAGCCGGTTACTTAGTGGTCGTCAGGTCACTTCAGCGTAGATATGCTTTGCCAAGTGTTGTTACCCTGGCGTGAATCAGAGGGACGTTCTTCATCATTTCTGTGGGATGAGGGTTAGGTATGGCAAGCGTTTTATAGAAGGCTTCAGTGCTGTCCAAAGAGTTTTGTGCCAAGGATACTCCGATGTGGGATGGGAACATCTTCGTCTCATTATAAAGGTGTTGATTCTATACAGTTGCTGTTCAGGGAGTCATTGATCGGTTACTCTGTTTTGTGTGATCAGCAGCTTTGTTGCACTAGTTTTACATTGCATGGATTACTGTGCAGGTGGAGGGCCACGTAGATGGTACCACAAACCAAGATAACTGAGACACAGGGAAAGCCTACAGACCTTAAATTGGTTCAACATGGAAGAGAGAGAGGAGTAAAGGGTGACCTGATCACAAGTTTCAATTTCTTGATTTCTTCAAGATGTGGAGAGTGAACAGTTTGTCCAGAAGTGTAAGAAGAGAACAGACAGAGACCATAAAATGAAATTTAGCAAAAAGACACAGAAGTCTCGACTCTACGTCAGTAATTTCAGCGGAAACGGAATATATATTAATCATATATAAGGCAAGTCAGAGGGGAGAAGAAGGCTCATGAAACTAATTAGATAAGGTCATGATAAAAGCTGTTTATATTGGAGTAGATAATGAATCTTCATCAGAGCTTGAGAGAAAGATGAAAGCCTTCCACCTGGTCTCTTCTGTGCTAAAAATTTTAGTTTCTCGGAAGTCATATCACTTCCTGAAAAGCTGTGAGAAATCATTTCCTGAAACACCAGAGACAGGGCAACACAAGGGTAAGACTCTCTCCCCATGAGATAAATTGTAACGACACAAGGAGCTGTATGTAGCCCTTATCAGCATATTAAGTCCTGAATGACTGATCCTTTAGTTTTGAATAGCACTGTTCTTGCCTGGGGAGCGATTCTTTCGAGGCACAGGTGAATGCCTCTCTTTTTCTCTCTTTGACCGAGATAGATAGATAGATAGATAGATAGATAGATAGAGATAGATAGATAGATAGATAGAGAGAGAGAGAGAGAGAGAGAGAGAGAGAGAGAGAGAGAGAGAGAGAGAGAGAGAGAGAGAGAGAGAGAGAGAGAGAGAGAGAGAGAGAGAGAGGCCTGCTTTATAAACATCTAAACCGCGTCGAGCGAATGTGTGCCGGGATGAGACGTGTGTCAGGGGGTCGTTATGTGTGCCGTCCAGGCGCCAGAGGCTGGTGGATGTTTTCCCCCTCCCCCAGAAAGCTTGAGCTGGAGTAACAACGCTTTGGATTCTCGGATGGTCAAGCGTCCTCAGTGGTCGCAATCCTTAAGGAGCCAGTTGTGTCGAAGCCTTCTGTGTTTTTAACTGCTTACTGGAGCTTTGATTTTCGACGGGGTTGGAGACTTTGGCTAGGTGACCCTTTCGACGAAAACGCTGACTTCTGTGTGGGAATGTGGGTGTTCAGTGAAAGCCTTGATAATGGAGGAAGCTTCGAGTCTTGCTATATCTAAGTGGGACACTCGACACTTGCTTTTCGCAAGTCGCTTTTTTTTTTTCCCCCCGTTTTCTTCCGTCTGTCACTCCCTGATTTTCTGCACATGTATCTACAGGTGTACAGGATACTTGTGTGTTCCTATTGGCCTACTTTTGTCTGTCTGTGTATAAGTGTGCGTGTCTGTGTGTACGTCTGTAAGTAAGACGACCCTCATGCTGCACTCTTACGTCTGAGTCACAGCACATGGAGACCAGAGCTCCCAGGTTGAGCAGGTGCCGAATGTCGCTCTACCAATCGATAACTCAAGATTCTTCATTTCTTTTTTTTAATTCGAAGTCGACCGAGTTCGGGAGCAACATGCAATCCGCGACCTTATTTGATGTAATTCTATACCTTTCCTAGATCCTTCCCCCCCGGCGGATATCCTAGTAGGATTTGATTGTGTCATATCTTTCGAGCTTCATACAAGGCTTTGGCCCGAGATACGTTATGTAATGCAATTTCTAATGAGATCCGCATTTGGACTCTTTGAAAACATAGTGATATACGGTAGGAAGCCTCTCTAAAAAAATCATGATATACGGCCTCGTAAATCTTATCACAGTGGAAGGCTTGATATGCATCACCTTCTCGAAAACTCGAGGCAATTTATATGAGGACCTACCTGAACCTTTAAGACTGAGACACTTCATATGACTACTTATACTTAGCATTATGAAGCATTAAACACAGAACCTTAACATTACGATCATAGGAAAATCGATATTTAGTTCTAACATTACGAAACCTTAAACACAGAAGTTTATTCAACATTATGAAGCCTTGAATAAAGAACCTAAGTCAACATTATGAAACATTAATGATGGATCTTTAGTGAATATTATGAAGCCTCAGAAAATGAATTAACGAAGCAGCATCAAATCAGACAATCAGATGCCTGAACATAATGGGTGAAATGAAGCCTCACTTCCTCAACAATAGAGAGGAGAGATCATTGGCAAGATATTGCAGGGAGCCGGGATTATTGAGGGCTCTCGACTCCTGAGGGGTTCGTCTTAATCACTACAGTCAAAAGTGATTTACACAGAGACTAGTGTGACCATCTTGTGAAGGAGGATCGGGACTCATAACCTGTGTCGGATCTGTTTGAATCATTTTCCACTCTCGGTTCATTACTGTTGCTCTCCTTTTTCTTCTTGCGTAAGGACCTCATTCCTTTATTTCCCTCACAGCTTTTTCTCCTTTTCTATTCTATCTGTTATCTGTCTATCTCCCTACCGCCTCTGACGTCACTCAGGATCCCCACATCAAGACCTTGAATCAGAAGGAGTACTTTGGTCCGCCTGAAGCCGAGGCGTATCATACACCCAGCCTCGGCCGGCCGTCGGGAACACAGAACCAAGATGGCTCAACGAGACGGTGAAAAACGGATGCCTTATCACCACCCACAACACCCAAGATCTTGACCACTCCACAAACCTCCTCAGCAAACAGCCCAGGACGGATTGCACCCAGCGGGCATTGTTGAATTGTCTGGGCGATGTCATGCGTCAGTAGAAGAGTCTAATGGTAATGGTTAATGATGCAATATAACTGCTCTTGTAGCCTCTGTCGACGGCAAGTGGTTCCGTAATGGAATGCGCTTAATTAAGCAAGTCTCCTCCAGCCATTGGTGCCTGAGGAGTCTAAATGAGTACGTTTACGAGCTTTTTTTTCTATTGGGGGACGAAAAATAATGAGTCTGTTTAAAAGAACGCTCTTTCACACACACACACACACACACACACACACACACACACACACACACACACACACGAGAGATGGGGGCCCCATGAGCGTAAAACTTCCTGCCCGTACAGTACAGATAGGCAATGAATCGTACACAACGACATATACTGCCGTTCCCTTCTTCACAGACATTTACACTTACGGACTGACAGACACAGACATGCAGAAAAAAAAAGATAGACAGACGAGCAGACGAAAAGACTGAGAAGAAAAGGCTATAGACAAGAGCAACACACACACACACACACACACACACACACGCACACACACACACAGGTAGAGGCGAACCTCACATGTGGCTCTGACGATGTGTGTGTGTGTGTGGGGGGATGACCACCGCTCCGGCCGCCCACGCGAGACCGTATGTTGGAGAGTCTTTCGGAGAAGGAGCCAGAGGCCAAGCACAACTCAAGGCTCCAATGCAGACGAAACCCTATCCTCACTGTCGTGCTTGCTTGCAGTGTCTGTCCCTCATGACGCGATCTTCCTCAGCAATGTTGCTATAGGAATTATTTTATACAGACCCTTTCACGATACTCATGTTGCCGTGATTGATTACTGTAAACACGAGTATTGATGAAGGTCTGCATAACCTGACAAGTATGTAAACACCCTAGTATGTCTTGAGTGTGTAATGAAGTCATAACAGGCGCAGTGCCAAGGCTACTAAAAGGGGTTGAAGCAGGCGGCTGGAAATCCTCCCTTCCTTTATTACTTTTCCAAAAGAAGGAATGGAGGAGGGGATTAAGTGAGGATTTTGCCTCTAAGGATCAGTCATCTGTTGAGGAACGCTACCTCGCTAACGCGGGAAATGGCGAATATGTATGAAAAAACGATATATATATATATATATATATATATATATATATATATATATATATATATATATATGAGAGAGAGAGAGAGAGAGAGAGAGAGAGAGAGAGAGAGAGAGAGAGAGAGAGAGAGAGAGAGAGAGAGAGAGAGAGAGAGAGAGAGAGAGAGAGAGAGAGAGAGAGAGAGAGAGAGAGAGAGAGAGAGAGAGAGAGAGAGAGAGAGAGAGAGAGTAGGCAAATCTTCACAGTGTATATGTAATTATACATTGCATCTACACTGCCCTCATGACCCTATTCCTCATGCTGGGGTTCTCAGGTCACATTCATTCCAGTGTATATGTCAGAAGCATCTACAAGATCTGGTGCCTGGGAAACCTCTCATTCACCGAACATCGTTGCCAGATGATCCAACCTCAAGCAAGAGCCAGCAGAGACAAACTTCCCATGAAAACTGAATCAAATTCTCCTTTAACTGTATTTGCTCTACGACTGTTGCAGCAAGAGACTGGCATGATTCTTTTCTTATAGTCTGAATGGAAAGAGAAAAAATAGAAACTCGTTTTACGTCAGACAAAAGTGCTAAAACTTTCTCTGCTGTTCCTTTCGGATATGATGTTGGACAAGTGCTAAACTTTCCGTGCTGCTTCTTTTAGGATACTGTTCTTGGACTGTTTCATTAGAATATGATGTTGGACTGTTCCATTAGGGTATGATGTTGGACTGTTCCTTTAGGATGTCAGTAAGCAGAAAAATCTTGGCTACAACCAGTGTTGTGTATTACAGAAGACTCAGTCGTGACACTTTTGTGTAGCCTTGTAAAAAAAAAACCTCACAAAATTCACAAATATGACGCTCTTTTGTGACATAGTCACCATTTAGATAATGGGTACCATAATTCATCATGTACACAGAGTAACAATACTGGTCCGCTACTATGGTCTCTACCCTGGGCACGGATGTCTGTGCAGACCAACACCATTGGTACGCCATCCACCCACAGACACGTCAGGAGTGAGGGATGATGCTCGTGTTGTACATGCCTGCAGCATCTCCCTGCAACATGTTACGATGGATGATAGATGGCGACGTGCGTTGGTTAAAAGATGTAGTCAGTAATAAGATTAGCTGTCCCTTCCACTTGGCATATTTATCCATAGAGATGCTCATGCTATCTAATGAGGCTGAGTGTCAAACAGCCGACACCATATACCAGAGATCCCCTCCCTGTGTAGATCCTTAGAGGGATCCCATAAGGAGATCAGAGATATATAGGCTACTGAATCAGGTCACCCCATATTACCCGCCCTGCATTTACTGGATAGCTCTCCTCCCCACCCCTTTTCACCCTCTACACCTGACCTACATTATAAACTTCCACCTTCGACTTGACATTACAGCTCCAGTCGCGTGCCTCCCTGTGATATAGACTGCAAAGCTCATGTTTTAGACTGTATATATCCATCTTACTTTCGTCTGATGATGTCTTATGCATAAGGGAAACGTGATGCATGTATCACTCAATAAGTCGTGGAGAACTATGAAGTTGTCTTCGCTCATCTTCCTTAAATAAGTCCCTGTGATACTCGAAAAAATGGGTCGAGAAGATATTGAGCTTTAAAAAAGCAGTGGACTCATATGTTTACGTCAGAGAATGCTTTCTTCTAACACCAGTGTATATATATATATATATATATATATATATATATATATATATATATATATATATATATATATATATATATATATATATATATATATATATATATATATTTTTTTTTTTTCTTTCTTTCTTTCAAACTATTCGCCATTTCCCGCGTTAGCGAGGTAGCGTTAAGAACAGAGGACTGGACCTTTAAGGGAATATCCTCACCTGGCCCCCTTCTCTGTTCCATCTTTTGGAAAATTAAAAAAAATCAGAGGGGAGGATATATATATATATATATATATATATATATATATATATATATATATATATATATATATATATATATATATATATATATATATATTATTTTTTATTTTTATTTTGCTTTCTCGCTGTCTCCCGCGTTTGCGAGGTAGCGCAAGGAAACAGACGAAAGAAATGGCACAACCCACCCCCATACACAATGTACACACACACACGCCCACACACGCAAATATATATACCTATACATCTCAATGTACACATATATATACACACACAGACACATACATATATACCCATGCACACAATTCACACTGTCTGCCCCTATTCATTCCCATATATATATATATATATATATATATATATATATATATATATATATATATATATATATATATATATATATATATATATATGTATATATGTATATATATTAGTGTAAGCTGGGAGCAGGTTTTCTCTAATACACATAGAATTGAATACGACAGCGTATTTAGAGTTATTCATCTTTCTTATGCTTTCCAATTTTCTCAATCGCTTTGAGGTTCTGACCACAATATCTCGCACGACCTTCTCGTCCTTTCGATATGTTACCGTAATCGTGTTTCTGTTGTAAATTTTGAATGCTGTCACGTTGAGGTTGTCGGTTTGCCACTAGATGTTGCTCTAGCATGTCGTCTCAATGATACCAAAATCAGTATCTGAATATCCATTGTTAATTAACACTTGTCGGCCATCAGGAACTCGGTCCTGGGTTGCGAAGGTTAAAGAGAATCAGACGAGTCCAACCTGACCTCAGCTCCATACCCGAACAATAATTGTCTCCCTTGGCCCTACTTAGTGTATTTATTGATGGACTTTCTATATTCCTACCTCTTTTGATACTGCTCTTCGGTGTCTTTCCTTAACTGTAAGTTTTTCTATATTTCTGTTTCCATATGTTGTAATTAGATTTTGTCTCATACTAGCCTTCAAGATATTGATAATTTGTTTCGCTTTTATTGTTTTCCTTTACTTTTATGTGCTATTTGCTGTCTTTTTCCTAGTGTTTTGCATAATTTGTTTGCGTTTTACATATCTTATCCAAGCTTTATGACGCAAATTTTTCTCTTATTGTAGATTCCTGATGATGTCTGTGTTAAAGCGAGTGCTTGATTGAAATGAATGGATAACTATGGACAACTGGTGTTTTAGCACTCACCTAATGGTGGAAAAATTTTGAGAAAATTAGGGAACTTAAGAAAAAAGCATAATATATATATATATATATATATATATATATATATATATATATATATATATATATATATATATATATATATATATATATATATATATATATTCCCTGGGGATAGGGGAGAAAGAATACTTCCCACGTATTCCCTGCGTGTCGTAGAAGGCGACTGAAAGGGGAGGGAGCGGGGGGCTGGAAATCCTCCCCTCTCGCTTTTTTTTTTATTTTTCCAAAAGAAGGAACAGAGAAGGGGCCAGGTGAGGATATTCCCTCAAAGGCCCACAGTCCTCTGTTCTCAGCGCTACCTCGCTAATGTGGGAGATGGCGAATAGTATGAAGGAAGTATGATATATATATATATTTATATATATATATATATATATATATATATATATATATATATATATATATATATATATATTATATATATATTTATATATATATATATATATATATATATATATATATATATATATATATATATATATATATATATATATATATATATATATATATATATATATATATATATATATATATATATATATATATATATATATATATATATATATATATATATATATATATATATATATATATATATATCAACGTAACAATTTCTAACATGTCAGAACCTGAGCAGGTAATTCTGCGTGGAATGTCAGTGATATACAATAAGTAATTTCCTCTTTGCGTACCCCACGTTTACTGTCAGTTGAAGCCGTATATGTCAATGTGAATTTGACAATTAATGAAAACATGTTCAGTTGACTGCAGGGGCGTGATCAACCATGCGAACCCAGGGCTTTTGATCTCTCTCTCTCTCTCTCTCTCTCTCTCTCTCTCTCTCTCTCTCTCTCTCTCTCTCCTCCAGCGTCTGTAGCCACACTGGACATGACGCGAGAGCCCTAAACTAAACCAAACCCAAAGCCGCTATGGAGGTATGTACGCTCTTGGATATACTTAGCGAGAGCATCCAAAGGTCAGTGAGGCAGAGGCCGTACCATACGTCATATACACACATCACAAAACCTTATATCAAGACGTTTCACCCGTTCTTCTTTTCAGTACCCGCTGCAGCACAGAAGATCGAATTTGTCTGACTAATCATTTGGCTCCATTTTGTAGAGAAGTTTGAGTGTGACAGTGTTGTGAGATTGCGTTTATATTCACGTAATATTGTAGACGCCCAGTAACGTCTTAATGTCCCTAGCATCTACTACATCTTCATCAAACACCGCTTCCCCATCATCTACTTACATATGTACTTCATCAAGTACCGCTTCCCCATCATCTACTTACATCTTCATCAAATACCACTTCCCCATCATCTACTTACATCTTCATCAAATACCGCTTCCCCATCATCTACTTACATCTTCATCAAAAAACACAACTCCTACAATACATATATGAGTATGCAGATAAATCTCAAAAGGATACGTGGTCCGAGAATATGCTTGTAGTCATAAGGAAGATGGAAGACGAAGATCCCAGCAGTTTCGTGATAAATTACCCTTGAAGATGTGAATTATCACGAAAGTGCTCGAAGCCTGGTGTTTCATTTTCCTCAGCAAACATTAGCATTCTACATCAAACATCAATACCTACATGAATAACTTCTTGTAGAACTTCTATATATCGAGAACTAGGCTCTAGAACATCAGTGACATATCCGTCTTAAATAGGAACATCTCCAGTTATAGCTTTTCGTGTGAATGTTATCCGTGCAACGTGAGGGAAGTACAATTCCTTGTCCAACGTCTCCTAAGACTATATCCGTTGGTCAGCCATGACTATTTCGCGAAGGCCGATATTAGAATACATTTTCTGGGTAATGTCTGTCGGGGATTAGGAATGCTGGCGGAGCTAATTAGTGTAGTATGTTGTGGCGATGGCTGGTGCTGTTAATTATCAGGACACATCCACTGTGTATAGGAATATTAGGTATACATATTGCTAATTAACGTTCACGCGCCGGGGAGAGAGAGAGAGAGAGAGAGAGAGAGAGAGAGAGAGAGAGAGAGAGAGAGAGAGAGAGAGAGAGAGAGAGAGAGAGAGAGAGCGGTGCACCGTGGCTTGTCTTTGGGTGGGTAGTTGGTTTGTTTGGGATTTCAGACTGCCAACGACCCTAGGGATCGTTAAGGAAGACGACGTCAGAGCTTGCTACAACCATCACCCGAATCCTCAACCTTATCTTCAGGTGTTGAGGGTAAACCGAAGACCACTTAGGCTCTCACTGCGTATATGGCCTTACTGCTGGTGTCCCCCGGAACAGAGTCCCGCCCTTTTGAATATGACCACATCTGTTACGCCTGCGTTTTCTCTCTATATTACATCTGTTACGCCTGCGTTTTCTCTCTATATATTACATCTGTTACGCCTGCGTTTTCTCTCTATATATTACATCTGTTACGCCTGCGTTTTCTCTCTATATTACATCTGTTACGCCTGCGTTTTCTCTCTATATTACATCTGTTACGCCTGCGTTTTCTCTCTATATATTCTTACGGTCGTCAGCAAGGTAGAAGGAGTCACAAGTGAGTGTGGGTTTCCTATGTTCCTGGGTGTAATGACTTATCAACAGGTCGGAAGATCAGTAAGCCAGCCGGAATGATGACCCATTCCTCAGTCAGTTGGTGTACCATATGAACATACCGAACTGTCATTCGTACTGTAAGCGGATTATTACGTACTGACCAAGAGAAATTAATGTTTAACCTACCTAGCGCCACCAATGTATCATCCCATGTTAATTACCTAAGTAATGTTAATTTAACACTACATATCTAGTATTAACATCTATGAAAAAAAAAAAGAGAGAATTCAGATAACCAAAGCGAGATATTTAGACATGGACAAATACAGATGCGTAACGTTATTGAACGAAGCATTCTGGTAATGGCACAAGATACGAGCGAATACAGAAGGACTGAACGGTGGATAGTGGTGCTGTTATACAAATGTTTTCGCTCTAGTGAGCGATGTTTATTGGACAAATCGACCAGCACTTGCCTCTCTCCTTTTTCTTTTTTAAGGGAATGGAGAATATTATTTTTTTTTGTCCCCTGAACAGATAATGATTGCAAATATTTGCACTATTACTGTATGACATTTTTTTTTTTTCATATGTTTCATGTCTGTTAAACTCGACGGAATGAAAAAAATGGGTTTCTTTATTAGAGGGAGTTCTTCCTCCAATATATAACCTGTCAACACTAATCTAGGGAGAGATTTTTATTTTTTTTTCAGCCACGAGGCAGGGCTAGGGTGTGTGTGTGTGTGTGTGTGTGTGAGAGAGAGAGAGAGAGAGAGAGAGAGAGAGAGAGAGAGAGAGAGAGAGAGAGAGAGAGAGAGAGAGAGAGAGAGAGCCCACGCCCCGGTTTATCATCCGTCCATAACTCACTTCTGTTACTGTTTCTACTTCAAGTGGAATTATGAGGTAAGGGAGAGAATTGTGGGAGGAGGTTCTCTCCCAACCCTCCACTCCCCTCCTCCACGAGAGCCAGCGGGGTTAAAGAATGGTTGACGGCGGTGGAAAAAAAAAAAATACCCATGCTTTTGTGAAGTAATCTTGCCAGGAATTTAATAGGATAGAACGAAATTGAAATTCTCGCTACGCAGTCTTATTGCAATACCCTCTCCCACTGGGTCACCATTCTACACTGTTGTAGTAATTGGTTTTAATGAGTTTCTACAGGATCTTCTTAGGGTCTGGAATGAGAGGAGAAAAGAGGATGTGTTCTTTAGTTATCCTTGAATCATTTAGTAGATACCCGAACTGATAAAAGATAAAGGTATTTACAATCCTTTCTTGAACAATAGTTGACGACAGCTCATTCCGTTCAACGCATCTGTTCACAATGAAACATTCTCCTACGTCCTCATTTCATCGTAAAGCTTCGAGTAAATATCCTTATTTCATCATAAAGCTTTAAGTGAATGTCCTTATTTCATCGTAAAGCTTTAAGTAAATGTCCTTATTTCATCATAAAGCTTTAAGTGAATGTCCTTATTTCATCGTAAAGCTTTAAGTAAATGTCCTTATTTCATCGTAAAGCTTCGAGTAAATGTCCTTATTTCATCGTAAAGCTTTAAGTGAATGTCCTTATTTCATCGTAAAGCTTTAAGTAAATGTCCTTATTTCATCGTAAAGCTTTAAGTAAATGTCCTTATTTCATCATAAAGCTTTAAGTGAATGTTCTTATTTCATCATAAAGCTTTAAGTAAATGTTCTTATTTCATCATAAAGCTTTAAGTGAATGTTCTTATTTCATCGTAAAGCTTTAAGTAAATGTCCTTATTTCATCGTATAGCTTTAAGTAAATGTTTTTATTTCATCGTAAAGCTTTAAATAAATATCCTTATTTCATCGTAAAGTTTTAAGTAAATGTCCTTATTTCATCGGAAAGCTTTAAGTAAATGAATCACTAAATTACTTTGAATTTGAAAAAAAAAAAATGAATACAGATTTCTCGTCATATACGCCGACGAATCAATCAAACAAGGTGAAGACTTAGGAAGTAGAAATGATCGTTTGATCCACTGAGCACAGCGGTCTCCGTAGGACAGAGCCAAACACCCTACAAGATCAAAGACCTTGTAGGGTCTTTGGATACATCTCTCAGAGCTGAAGTCACATCTCTCGCCCATCTCCCTTCTTGTTCCAACTCTTTCCAGGGATCAGAGCTGCAATATATATTCATCATGTCTTCTAATTAGATCACGTAACGAGAGCAGAATTTGCATCCGGTCAATGGAGGTCAAAGGTCCTAGCTATGACGCCTAATAACTGCGTATCGCAAGACCCGGCATGCCCAAGGCGTAACTACCACTAGACGCACCCTCTTACACGCACCTGACGCACGGAGGAACAATGCGTCAACATCGCCCTTCTTGATCTATGGTTCCGTCCGGCGGACGTAGGAGGCTTCCAGTGCGCTGTCGGAGTGCCATGGTTGGGGCTCATTGAGGAAGCAAAGATGATAAAGAAGATTCGCCTCCATGAACATATATATATATATATATATATATATATATATATATATATATATATATATATATATATATATATATATATATATATATATATATATATATATATATAATGTTTGATAATGTTTGTTATGCTGCTTATTTCAGTCTTATACACAATTTTGTATCACGTTCTTCGTTAAGAAATTGTTTCCCTTTAACAGTACGAATAATCTACGTTATTTCCATTGCACGTAAATTGTTCCCGGTAGAACACATTTCCCATATAACACAGTTACACCCTTAATAACGTTTCTCTTCAACAAAACATTTTCTTTTTGAGACGGCACGGGCAACGGAGGCCCTAAACAAGGCCATCTCATTAACGCTCTCTGTCTGTCTCTCTGTCTCTGTCTGTCTGTCTGTCTGTCTCTTTCTCTCTTTATATATATATATATATATATATATATATATATATATATATATATATATATATATATATATATATATATATAAATATATATATATATATATATATATATATATATATATATATATATATATATATATATATATATATTTTTTTTTTTTCGCTGTCTCCCGCGTTTGCGAGGTAGCGCAAGGAAACAGACGAAAGAAATGGCCCAACCCACCCCCATACACATGTATATACATATGTCCACACACGCAAATATACATACCTACACAGCTTTCCATGGTTTACCCCAGACGCTTCACATGCCTTGATTCAATCCACTGACAGCACGTCAACCCCGGTATACCACATCGCTCCAATTCACTCTATTCCTTGCCCTCCTTTCACCCTCTGCATGTTCAGGCCCCGATCACACAAAATCTTTTTCACTCCATCTTTCCACCTCCAATTTGGTCTCCCTCTTCTCCTCGTTCCCTCCACCTCCGACACATATATCCTCTTGGTCAATCTTTCCTCACTCATTCTCTCCATGTGACCAAACCATTTCAAAACACCCTCTTCTGCTCTCTCAACCACGCTCTTTTTATTTCCACACATCTCTCTTACCTTTACGTTACTTACTCGATCAAACCACCTCACACCACACATTGTCCTCAAACATCTCATTTCCAGCACATCCATCCTCCTGCGCACAACTCTATCCATAGTCCACGCCTCGCAACCATACAACATTGTCGGAACTACTATTCCTTCAAACATACCCATTTTTGCTTTCCGAGATAATGTTCTCGACTTCCACACATTCTTCAAGGCTCCCAGAATTTTCGCCCCCTCCCCCACCCTATGATCCACTTCCGCTTCCATGTTTCCATCCGCTGCCAGATCCACTCCCAGATATCTAAAACACTTCACTTCCTCCAGTTTTTCTCCATTCAAACTCACCTCCCAATTGACTTGACCCTCAACCCTACTGTACCTAATAACCTTGCTCTTATTCACATTTACTCTTAACTTTCTTCTTTCACACACTTTACCAAACTCAGTCACCAGCTTCTGCAGTTTCTCACATGAATCAGCCACCAGCGCTGTATCATCAGCGAACAACAACTGACTCACTTCCCAAGCTCTCTCATCCCCAACGGACTTCATACTTGCCCCTCTTTCCAAAACTCTTGCATTCACCTCCCTAACAACCCCATCCATAAACAAATTGAACAACCATGGAGACATCACACACCCCTGCCGCAAACCTACATTCACTGAGAAGCTATCACTTTCCTCTCTTCCTACACGTACACATGCCTTACATCCTCGATAAAAACTTTTCACTGCTTCTAACAACTTGCCTCCCACACCATATATTCTTAATACCTTCCACAGAGCATCTCTATCAACTCTATCATATGCCTTCTCCAGATCCATAAATGCTACATACAAATCCATTTGCTTTTCTAAGTATTTCTCACATACATTCTTCAAAGCAAACACCTGATCCACACATCCTCTACCACTTCTGAAACCACACTGCTCTTCCCCAATCTGATGCTCTGTACATGCCTTCACCCTCTCAATCAATACCCTCCCATATAATTTGCCAGGAATACTCAACAAACTTATACCTCTGTAATTTGAGCACTCACTCTTATCCCCTTTGCCTTTGTACAATGGCACTATGCACGCATTCCGCCAATCCTCAGGCACCTCACCATGAGTCATACATACATTAAATAACCTTACCAACCAGTCAACAATACAGTCACCCCCCTTTTTTAATAAATTCCACTGCAATACCATCCAAACCTGCTGCCTTGCCGGCTTTCATCTTCCGCAAAGCTTTTACTACCTCTTCTCTGTTCACCAAATCATTTTCCCTAACCCTCGTACTTTGCACACCATCTCGACCAAAACACCCTATATCTGCCACTCTATCATCAAACACATTCAACAAACCTTCAAAATACTCACTCCATCTCCTTCTCACATCACCACTACTTGTTATCACCTCCCCATTTGCGCCCTTCACTGAAGTTCCCATTTGCTCCCTTGTCTTACGCACTTTATTTACCTCCTTCCAGAACATCTTTTTATTCTCCCTAAAATTTAATGATACTCTCTCACCCCAACTCTCATTTGCCCTTTTTTTTTCACCTCTTGCACCTTTCTCTTGACCTCCTGTCTCTTTCTTTTATACGTCTCCCACTCAATTTCATTTTTTCCCTGCAAAAATCGTCCAAATGCCTCTCTCTTCTCTTTCACTAATACTCTTACTTCTTCATCCCACCACTCACTACCCTTTCTAATCAACCCACCTCCCACTCTTCTCATGCCACAAGCATCTTTTGCGCAATCCATCACTGATTCCCTAAATACATCCCATTCCTCCCCCACTCCCCTTACTTATATATATATATATATATATATATATATATATATATATATATATATATATATATATATATATATATATATATATATATATATATATATATATATATATATATATATATATATATATATATCTTGAGCCAGTTACTAATTTCATCAACCAATCCCTAAGGGTAGATGAACCGCTGGGTTGACAGTGGACCAAGTGCCGTGACCAGTATTCGAGCCCATGCACTCGACCCGGGGCGGCCCCGTGAATGCGTCACGGTCAGGAACGCTAACCACTACACCACGGAGGTCCATAATGTTAAGCGTTCCTTCACACGAAAAGGTTTGCTACTTATCAAACTATCTCCATGATGTTCAGCGTCATATTTACACATAAGCAATTTCTACCCAACATCATGTCCAGACATGGCCGTCAGCGAGCAGGTGCTTGCCCCTCTCCAAAATGATAAAATATCCAATTTCAGGAAAATTTGCGAAGTATGTCGAGGGGAGACTTGCGAAGACGCGCTTGAGTTTTGTAGAGGGGAGACTTGCAAGGACGTGCAAGATTTTATTTTCTAGTTCTGTATCGGTGAAATGTAGTCCCTCGCAGACGATCTTCAAATGATCTTGATCACATCAAGAATTTTTGATCAGTTGTTATAATTTGACGTTGAAGATCTTAATGCCTTTGGCAGCCAGTTGCTGGGCCCATAACCCAAATAACCAACCAAGCATATAAAGGCTAATAGAATAAGTCTCTACAGAACATGATATCCATGAGGTTTCGTCATCAGCCTGCAAGACTACAGGTAGCAGAAGCCATGTACATCTATAAGAACATAGTCCCTTTGTAAGACAATCTAGGACTATATAGTTATTCTCTACCACACCCTAAGTGACCCCACTCTCTACCTTCCGCAGGACTTTCACGGTTACGCAGACCTCAGGCAAACTCCCCACCTTGACATGGTGACTTTGACAACCCCCACCGACCACACTACCACGCATGAACTCCGAGGGAATACGGTCCACCAATCGACATGCTATCGACGTCACTGCTCTCATCTGTAACACTTCCAAAATGTGATTCGTTCCTGTGTTGCTCCTTATAATGTGTTGTATCATATACGATTGACTTGATTGAAGTTGTGCAGTGTTTGTGTGCCCGAAAAGTCTCACATATTTCAAGAATAAAGTGAAGAAGAATATAGGACATTCAATTCTCACTTTATCTAGAAAGTAAATCTTGTATTGAGAAAAAGTGAAAAAAACAACAACAACAGAAAGCTTGTTAATGTTGAATATGCATTACTCTTTAACAAAGTATATATATATATATATATATATATATATATATATATATATATATATATATATATATATATATATATATATATATATATATATATATATATATTTCTTTTTCTTTCATACTATTCCCCATTTCCCGCATTAGCGAGGTAGCGTTAAGAACAGAGGACTGGGCCTTAGAGGGAATATCCTCACCTGGCCCCCTTCTCTGTTCCTTCTTTTGGAAAAAAAAAAAAAAAAAAAAAAACGAGAGAGGAGGATTTCCAGCCTCCCGCTCCCTCCCCTTTTAGTCGCCTTCTACGACACGCAGGGAATACGTGGGAAGTATTCTTTCTCCCCTATCCCCAGGGATATATATATATATATATATATATATATATATATATATATATATATATATATATATATATTTATTATTTTTTATTTTGTTTTGTCACTGTCTCCCGCGTTTGCAAGGTAGCGCAAGGAAACAGACGAAAGAAATGGCCCAACCCACCCCCATACACATGTATATACATACACGTCCACACACGCAAATATACATACCTATACATCTCAATGTACACACATATATATATATATATATATATATATATATATATATATATATATATATATATATATATACACACACAACCACATACATATATACCCATGCACACAATTCAAATTGTCTGCCTTTATTCATTCCCAGCGCCACCTCGCCACACATGGAATTCCATCCCCCTCCCCCCTCATGTGTGCGAGGTAGCGCTAGGAAAAGACAACAAAGACCCCATTCGTTCACACTCAGTCTCTAGCTGTCATGCAATAATGCCCGAAACCACAGCTCCCCTTCCACATCCAGGCCCCACACAACTTTCCATGGTTTACCCCAGACGCTTCACATGCCCTGATTCAATCCACTGACAGCGCGTCAACCCCGGTATACCACATCGATCCAATTCACTCTATTCCTTGCCCGCCTTTCACCCTCCTGCATGTTCAGGCCCCGATCACTCAAAATCTTTTTCACTCCATCTTTCCACCTCCAATTTGGTCTCCCACTTCTCCTCGTTCCCTCCACCTCCGACACATATATCCTCTTGGTCAATCTTTCCTCACTCATTCTCTCCATGTGCCCAAACCATTTCAAAACACCCTATTCTGCTCTCTCAACCACGCTCTATTTTGTTTCCACACATCTCTCTTACCCTTACATTACTTACTCGATCAAACCACCTCACACCACACATTGTCCTCAAACATCTCATTTCCAGCACATCCACCCTCATGCGCACAACTCTATCCATAGCCCACGCCTCGCAACCATACAACATTGTTGGAACTACTATTCCTTCAAACATACCCATTTTTGCTTTCCGAGATAATGTTCTCGACTTCCACACATTCTTCAAGGCTCCCAGGATTTTCGCCCCCTCCCCCACCCTATGATTCACTTCCGCTTCCATGGTTCCATCCGCTGCCAGATCCACTCCCAGATATCTAAAACACTTTACTTCCTCCAGTTTTTCTCCATTCAAACTTACCTCCCAATTGACTTGACCCTCAACCCTACCGTACCTAATAACCTTGCTCTTATTCACATTTACTCTTAACTTGCTTCTTTCACACACTTTACCAAACTCAGTCACCAGCTTCTGCAGTTTCTCACATGAATCAGCCACCAGCGAACAACAACTGACTCACTTCCCAAGCTCTCTCATCCCCAACAGACTTCATACTTGCCCCTCTTTCCAAAACTCTTGCATTCACCTCCCTAACAACCCCATCCATAAACAAATTAAACAACCATGGAGACATCACACACCCCTTTCGCAAACCTACATTCACTGAGAACCAATCACTTTCCTCTCTTCCTACACGTACACATGCCTTACATCCTCGATAAAAACTTTTCACTGCTTCTAGCAACTTGCCTCCCACACCATATATTCTTAATACCTTCCACAGAGCATCTCTATCAACTCTATCATATGCCTTCTCCAGATCCATAAATGCTACATACAAATCCATTTGCTTTTCTAAGTATTTCTCACATACATTCTTCAAAGCAAACACCTGAGCCACACATCCTCTACCACTTCTGAAACCACACTGCTCTTCCCCAATCTGATGCTCTGTACATGCCTTCACCCTCTCAATCAATACCCTCCCATATAATTTACCAGGAATACTCAACAAACTTATATATATATATATATATATATATATATATATATATATATATATATATATATATATATATATATATATATATATATATATATATATATATATATATATATATATATACATATATATATATATATATATATGTGTGTGTTTGTGTGTGTGTGTGTGTGTGTGTGTGTATGTGTGTGTGTAGGATATATGGTATAGACGATAACGATTTATTTTTGAATGCCAAAGATTCGAACCCAGGTCCTTCCGCGTGGCGGCCCGGTATGCTACCAATAAACAACGAGGAGACAAAAGAAAGCTCTTCATCTCAGTCCAACCACTGACGGTCCTTGAGCTCCCCAAGGTCTCCGACCGGCGTACCTTCCACAGGATCCATTTTACTGTTGCTCCCTCTAATTAGGTAGAAGCCATTCTTCTCCAGTTTCTCTTTCAAGAAAGAAACCGTTTTCTACAACTTCAGAATCAACACAACACAGCATCGATAACAACGAATCCACCACTTCCTCATCTCACTAGTAAACACCATTAATCATCGTAGCCACTGCCTTAATTAAACAACAGTACTAATCACCAATTAACTTCCTGTTATTGTCTTGTTTGTCTTGTTCACCGTATTGTTGTAATATCTCTGTTGATAATCCAAAGCTAACAAAAGTTCAGGTTAATGGATCGAACATCAGCTCACGCTAATTTTAGCACTGAACCTTAATAGGTAATCTGCTCATTCTAGGTTTTTCGGACTTTTACATTGCCATAATGGAAAGTGTTATAAAACTGTCGTCCAGAAAATGGAGAATCAAATTTCTTTTTGTTAGTGTACGTTATTTTCTGAAAGCAGTAGTATGACGCTTTAAACTGGAGAGCAGGAGAGTCCTGTGGTAACGAGATGATCATCCTCACATTGGCAAGACCAGATGTATGATAACAGCAATACGAATACTAATGATAATTGATAATAATGATAACAGTTATAGTAATTGATAGAGATGCTCTGTGGAAGGTATTAAGAGTATATGGTTTGGGAGGTAAATTGCTAGGAGCAGTGAAAAGCTTTTATCGAGGATGTAAGGCATGTGTACGAGTAGGAAGAGAGGAAAGTGATTGGTTCCCAGTGAATGTCGGTTTGCGGCAGGGGTGTGTGATGTCTCCATAGTTGTTTAATTTGTTTATGGATGGGGTTGTTAAGGAGGTGAATGCAAGAGTTTTGGAGAGAAGGGCAAGTATGCAGTCTGTTGAGGATGAGAGGGCTTAGGAAGTGAGTCAGTTGATGTTCGCTGATGATACAGCGCTGGTTCCTGAATCGGGTGAGAAACGGCTGAGGTTGGTGACTGAGTTTGGTAAAGTGTGAAAGAAGAAAGCTTAAAGTAAATGTGAATAAGAGCAAGGTTATTAGGTACAATAGGATTGAGGGACAAGTCAATTGGGAGGTATGTTGGAATGGAGAAAAACTGGAGGAAGTGAAGTGTTTTAGATATCTGGGAGTGTATTTGGCAGCGGATGGAACCATGGAAGCGGAAGTGAGTCACAGGGTGGGGGAGGGGCGAAAGTTCTGGGAGCGTTGGAAAATGTGTGGAAGGCGAGAACATTATCTTGGAAAGCAAAAATGGGTATGTTTGAACGAATAGTGGTTCCAACAATGTTGTATGGTTGCGAGGCTTGGGCTATAGATAGGGTTGAGCGGAGGAGGGTGGATGTGTTGGAAATAACATGTTTGAGGACAATATGTAGTGTGAGGTGGTTTGATCAAGTAAGTAATGAAAGAGTAAGAAAGATGTATGGTAATAAAAAGAGTGTGGTTGAGAGAGTAGAAGAGGGTGTATTGAAATGGTTTGGTCACAAGGAGAGAATGAGTGAGGAAAGATTGACGAAGAGGATATATGTGTCAAAGGTGGAAGGAACGAGGAGAAGTGGGAGACCAAATATATATATATATATATATATATATATATATATATATATATATATATATATATATATATATATATATATATATATATATATATATATATATATATATATACACTGAAAAAATCAATGTTTAAAAGCTGTGAATTTTGCATTATTTATACTTCTGAAAATATGAGGATGTGGTATAAGAGATTTTCTTGTGTGGAAGAGCACTTTTTCTTCTCCCTGCAGTCTGTCTGTGTTTCTTGAGTGATCCTCGTTCGGTTCCTCTTGGCTTGTTGATCCCTGTAGGTCTCTTGGGTCAGTTGATCCCCAGGCTGTTAAGAATGTCCTTCAGGTTGGTAAGAACGCCATCCTTGTTGCTAGAAAAGCCATTACTTCCGCCAGGAACGCCATTAAAAATGATACGAAATTCATTTGGGGTGGTACTAGGCGCGCGCTATATGCATTCGGGTTGCTAAGGATGCCATTTGGATTGCTCGGGAACGTCTTCGCGGTGTTAGGAAAGATACCGAGGTTGCTACGAACGCCATTCAACTTGCCTTGAGTGCCGATGGGCTGTTGGTAACGCTATATATCTTGATAAAACCAGCATAGGATCGCCATCAACTCCTGTCTACATCCTACGGAAGGTCATGTTGTTGCTAAGGTCGCTCTCCAGGACACTGTGGATGCGACAGTATGGTCACGGAGCCTCTAATATTCCTTCTATCTTCGTGTCTTTGGTTCCTTTGTTCAAGGTATAAGGTATAACCTCTGTGGAAACCTGAACTCCTAACAGAGAAGTAAAGAAGCATTTCACTGACACCTTGATCTCCTCTCCAATCCACTGAATTGCTTAGATGAGGCAAAGGAATCGTCTGCACATTCCTGAGGAGTATCTACCTCTTGATGAGACCGACATTCCCATTGCAGTTTTAGGCTTGCTAGTTCAAGGTACCACGTTGTGGTCACGGTATTTACAACTTGACCTTTCCAAGTCGCTAATATCGCAAGTTGACCACAGGTGTTGTATGTCGTTCTAGTACTTACAGTTAGAGTGCTTGTTACCGATGTCTTAACAGTAGATCTCATGGTTACCATTGCTGTAATGGTTGTTACAGTAGTTCCAGTTTACTACGAGAGTTCCAGTCATGGTCAGCTTGAAGTGTATAGAGTGAGGGGGTCGTGTAGTGTATCATCCAGTTCGTTATGTTGAGGAAGCTCTGGACCTCTCCTTCATATAGAGATTAAATCGGATGAAGGAAGAGGGAGATAGGTAAGGATAGTGGGGGAGGGTGGAAAGGGTGGGAAGAAGTGCAAAAGAGTATAGAAGGACAAAGATAAGTGAATGCTTAAACGAAACACACGAGGATGGAAAGAACTGATAAGAAGACGAGTTGGGTATGGATGAAGAAGGTGAGGATGATGAGGAGGAAGAGGAACAAGGGCAACAGGAAGGAAGAGGGAAGTTCATATATCGACCTCAGTCCCTTAGGGGGGCCACTGTGAACCAGAAAGAGGTACGTCCCTGGCATATGATCAAGTTAAGTCTCTCGAACCTGCAGAAGTCTTATTCAGAAAAGTTTCCATCTCCCTCCCATCAAAGCTCCGCCCGAAGCAATCTGGAAACCGATTTGACATGGCAAAAATTGTTGTGAAGGTTCATGATATTTCACGTAGCCATTTAGTACCTTAGATCATGCAGTATTTGATCCCACCTCAAGTCTCGAGGTAGAACCCCAAACATATGATTACCTTACGTCATAATTGTAAAGGAGTTTTTATAGCGTAAGTAACTTCGCTCTGTTCAAAAGGGCACCCCGTCATAATGAGAAGATATTACGACTATCTCGTAGCGTACGTGAAGTACCTGTAATCATTGATAAGTTATTAGAGACTTGATGTTGTTAATAGCTGCGAGTGATTACCCAGAGCCGTTCGTAGCTGATGCCATCGGATCAATAATCCCTAGTAGCTTTCAAGTGCCAAACTTAATTACACGTGAATATAAAGCTACGTTTATAAGTTTACTCTAAAGTAATCTTAACGAGGCCCTGTTCTTAATACCTTCTCTAACCACCTGTAACTACCTCTGGCCTTTCATGAACTATCCCTTACATCCCCTAACCATTCTTAATTGCTCGTAACAGCTCATAATTATCCATAATTATATTCTGTTCTCTATAATTACCTCTTACCACTTATAGATATACTTCATTTTCCGCAGATACTTCTAACCACCCGTAAACTATACTTAACCACTCGTCACTACCCTTTCACACTTATAACAATCCCTACTGATTCAGAGTTATGCATAACAATCACTTAGAATTGTCATCATCAGGAACTACCCAGCATTAAAGACATTATATAACTACCGCATAAAACCGTCTGTAATCATCTGTTGCCAATCATAACTATCCTCAACTGTTTCCCATCAGTTTAACAACCCATACCAATGTGCGTTAATAGATCACACACTTCCCATTAACCTACGATGGTTCGAACTCACTATTCAAGGGAGTTTCGAAATGGCCGCCCCCCTTTCAATAGGAAATCACATCTCCCAAATGAAGTAATCACCTCCATCTTCTCTTAAGATTGAAATGAAGGAAGATGAATGAAGACGTGGTGACCTTTCTGGTAAACTCAGTTCTCCTGCAAGGGGTAACGTCAACGTGAAAGTGTGTCTTGGTAATCTTTACGATCCTTCGCCAGCGATGCTCCATCAAGAGAAGACACAAGAGAATCTACTTTACCCAGTACTATTAAGGTCAGTCTCTATGATCCTGAGGCTCTCCTGGGAAATTTATTTCTCGACTGTTTAACCTCCTATCTTTATAAACGTTTTAAGGTAACGTAGAGTTCTAAATTATCATTATCTTTTCATCCTTATATAATCATTTACATACGTTTGCTGAAGAAAGGTGTTATTTATCTACGCATAGTGTAGTGCCTGGCATAAGATTCTCTCGATATTCTTTCGTCGTCACGGAGATCGTCCTCGTTTATCAAACTATGAAATCATTTGCTCGTGGGTGATTATTGAGGATCCAGCGGAGGTAATGACAGAGTATTCGCTCGGGGGTAATTATTGAGGGGGGGGGGGTGTTAATCATTGAGGATCCAGCGGGGGTACGTAGTTGTCAAAGATCCAGCGGGAGATCCTTTTTCCCAGGATGCAAGAGAAAATTCTTGAGGATTCGCGGAACCCTTGAGGAGACGGTGGGAGTACAACTTCAGTGTTTCCTCAAGGAGAGACTGTGGGACTGGGAGGCGCCTAACACCTCGGACTCCATCTCTCTCTCTCTCCCACCCGTCTCTTTCTTGACGTCACCTCCCAACCCGTCCCTCTGTGTCACTCTCCACCCGTCCCTCTGTGTCACTCTCCACCCGTCCCTCTGTGTCACTCTCCACCCGTCCCTCTGTATCACTCTCCACCCGTCCCTCTGTGTCACTCTCCACTCGTCCCTCTGCGTCACTCTCCACCTGTCCCTCTCTGTTATTTTCCACCCGTCCCTCTGTATCACTCTCCACCCGTCCCTCTGTGTCATTCTCCACCCGTCCCTCTGTGTCACCTCCCATCCGTCCCTCTGTGTCAGTCTCCACTCGTCCCTCTGTGTCACTCTTCACTCGTCCCTCTGTGTCACTCTCCACTCGTCCCTCTGTGTCAGTCTCCATCCGTCCCTCTGTGTCACTCTCCACCTGTTCAATCTGTGTCGCCCTCCACATGCCAGATAGACGCGAAGTAATGCGTTCTGGTGACGGATACCTGTGTGTGTGTAACGCTGATCCGTTACGAAAAGCACACGTAGAGGAAAAAAAGACTTGTGATTTAGAGATCAATGATGACCTAAGATACGCATAGCAATGTATAGCTGCAACGGTGTATAGCTATAAACCTAAATCATAAAACGAAGAAAGGAAATATTTACCTGTCAAGTCACGTGAAAAACAATACTATCAGATACATTTCAAAAACCTCGCCTTTTGTTGGAAAAGAAACTTATGGTCCACTGAAAACATCTTCAAGAGTAAAAAGAATGATACGCAAGTGCTTCATCTTCGTTTTCTTTTCAGAGCAGCGGTTAAAGTCTTTCCTTCCCCAGGGTCACTGACCGCGGAAATCAGGTTAGAATATAGTTTCCATTCATTCTCCTGTGGAATTTTCATGTCAGGATATTTTCCCTTTACTACGTGGTGCTACCTTAACTTCATTTACTACGTGGTGTTACCTTAACTTCATCTGCTGCGTGGTGTTACCTTAACTTCATTTACGACATGGTTTTACCTTAACTTCATCTGCTACGTGGTGTTACCTTAACTTCATCTACTACGTGGTGCTACCTTAACTTCATCTGCTACGTGGTGTTACCTTAACTTCATTTACTACGTGGTGTTACCTTAACTTCATCTGCTACGTGGTGTTACCTTAACTTCATTTACGACATGGTTTTACCTTAACTTCATCTGCTACGTGGTGTTACCTTAACTTCATCTACTACGTGGTGCTACCTTAACTTCATCTGCTACGTGGTGTTACCTTAACTTCATCTACTACGTGGTGCTACCTTAACTTCATCTGCTACGTGGTGTTACCTTAACTTCATCTACTACGTGGTGTTACCTTAACTTCATCTGCTACGTGGTGTTACCTTAACTTCATCTGCTACGTGGTGTTACCTTAACTTCATTTACTACATGGTGTTACCTTAACTTCATCTGCTACGTGGTGTTACCTTAACTTCATCTACTACGTGGTGTTACCTTAACTTCATCTGCTACGTGGTGTTACCTTAACTTCATCTGCTACGTGGTGTTACCTTAACTTCATTTGCTACATGGTGTTACCTTAACTTCATTTGCTACGTGGTGTTACCTTAACTTCATTTGCTACATGGTGTTACCTTAACTTCATTTACTACGTGGTGTTACCTTAACTTCATTCACTACGTGGTGCTACCTTAACTTCCTTTACTAAGTGGTGCTACCTTAACTTCCTTTACTACGTGGTGCTACCTCAACTTCATTTGCTACGTGGTGTTACCTCAACTTTATTTGCTACGTGGTGCTACCTTAACTTTATTTGCTACGTGGTATTACCTTAACTTCATTTGCTACGTGGTGTCACCTTAACTTCCTTTACTACGTGGTGCTACCTTAACTTCATTTGCTACGTGATGTTACCTTAACTTCATTTGCTACGTGGTGCTACCTTAACTTCATTTGCTACGTTGTGTTACCTTAACTTCATTTGCTACGTGGTGTTACCTTAACTTCATTTGCTACGTGGTGTTACCTTAACTTCATTTGCTACATGGTGCTACCTTAACTTCATTTGCTACGTGGTGTTACCTTAACTTCATTTGCTACGTGGTGTCACCTTAACTTCATTTGCTACGTGATGCTACCTTAACTTCATTTACTACGTGGCGTTACCTTAACTTCATTTGCTACGTGGTGTCACCTTAACTTCATTTGCTACGTGGTGCTACCTTAACTTCATTTACTACGTGGTGTTACCTTAACTTCATTTGCTACGTGGTGTCACCTTAACTTCATTTGCTACGTGGTGCTACCTTAACTTCATTTGCTACGTGGTGTCACCTTAACTTCATTTGCTACGTGGTGCTACCTTAACTTCATTTACTACGTGGTGCTACCTTAACTTCATTTGCTATGTGGTGTTACCTTAACTTCATTTGCTACGTGGTGCTACCTTAACTTCATTTGCTACGTGGTGCTACCTTAACTTCATTTACTACGTGGTGTTACCTTAACTTCATTTGCTACGTGGTGTCACCTTAACTTCATTTACTACGTGGTGCTACCTTAACTTCATTTGCTACGTGGTGTCACCTTAACTTCATTTGCTACGTGGTGCTACCTTAACTTCATTTACTACGTGGTGCTACCTAAACTTCATTTGCTATGTGGTGCTACCTTAACTTCATTTGCTACGTGGTGCTACCTTAACTTCATTTTCCTTACAGAGTAGCAGCTGAGCAGTGTCTTCCTTCCCACAGCAGCTGACGGTTGTAATGAGTTTATGAAGTGTTTTCCACTCCTGCTTTCGTGTGGAACGTCCATGGCAGTGACCTTTCTCTACGGACACCTTTTGATCTTCCGTACAGAGATGTTGTCCTGCTGGAGAGAGAAGATAACGAGGTAGGGCACAGACCTTGGCTCTACAGTCCTGCTGTCCCCCACTCATGATGAGGAGGTCATGACTCCACCACACACCCTCCCTTGTGTCTCACCCCCACCACACACCCTCCCTTGTGTCTCACCCCCACCACACACCCTCCCTTGTGTCTCACCCCGACCACACACCCTCCCTTGTGTCTCACCGCCACCACACACCCTCCCTTGTGTCTCACCGCCACCACACACCCTCCCTTGTGTCTCACCCCCACCACACACCCTCCCTTGTGTCTCACCCCCACCACACACCCTCCCTTGTGTCTCACCGCCACCACACACCCTCCCTTGTGTCTCACCCCCACCACACACCCTCCCTTGTGTCTCACCCCCACCACACACCCTCCCTTGTGTCTCACCCCCACCACACACCCTCCCTTGTGTCTCACCCCGACCACACACCCTCCCTTGTGTCTCACCCCCACCACACACCCTCCCTTGTGTCTCACCCCCACCACACACCCTCCCTTGTGTCTCACCCCCACCACACACCCTCCCTTGTGTCTCACCCCGACCACACACCCTCCCTTGTGTCTCACCCCCACCACACACCCTCCCTTGTGTCTCACCCCCACCACACACCCTCCCTTGTGTCTCACCCCCACCACACACCCTCCCTTGTGTCTCACCCCCACCACACACCCTCCCTTGTGTCTCACCCCCACCACACACCCTCCCTTGTGTCTCACCCCCACCACACACCCTCCCTTGTGTCTCACCCCCCACCACACGCCCTCCCTTGTGTCTCACCCCCACCACACACCCTCCTTTGTGTCTCACCCCCACCACACACCCACCCTTGTGTCTCACCCCCACCACACACCCTCCCTTGTGTCTCACCCCCACCACACACCCTCCCTTGTGTCTCACCCCCACCACACACCCTCCCTTGTGTCTCACCCCCACCACACACCCTCCCTTGTGTCTCACCCCCACCACACCCCACACACCCGTGTCTCACCCTTGGTACCACACCAATACCGCCGCCTCTGACATGACCAGGTCTCTCTCTCTCTCTCTCTCTCTCTCTCTCTCTCTCTCTCTCTCTCTCTCTCTCTCTCTCTCTCTCTCTCTCTCTCTCTCTCTCTCTCTCTCACCAGCCACGCTCGCCTTTGTGCAGCATCCTACTCATGGCATCCCTCTTGAGGGAAGGTCTCCCCGGAGGCTGGCGGGCGGGAGCTGAAGAACATTTCCCTCACCAGAGAGAGAGAGAGAGAGAGAGATAGATAGATAGATAGATAGAGAGAGAGAGAGAGAGAGAGAGAGAGAGAGAGAGAGAGAGAGAGAGAGAGAGAGAGAGAGAGAGAGAGAGAGAGAGAGAGAGAGAGAGAGAGAGAGAGAGAGTCTTACATTTAGTATTCTGGCTGGGAATCACTCGCACGGAAATTGAGATATGAAAGATGATGAATCACATCATCATAAAAAATAAAAAAAATGGTCCGGACATTTTTTTTTTTTTTTGTATCTTGATCCGCGTATCGAGGCACCAGGCAGGAAGCGCTACCACACCTGCCACTCGTAATATAAGCGAACGCTCATAAAATCGCAAATCCTCCCCTAACGATGCCTGAAATCCATGACATACCCTTGTTGCCATCGGTCATGTGGTAAATCCCTGGCAGACGACGTGATGCAGAGGTCACTGGCTCATGAAAACAAGGTTGTTTAGGTCAGTATCGGATTTGAAAGGATCATAAGCAATTAAGTTCAGAGCAGCAGAAAAATATAGCTGACTCAATGAAGCTGTGGATGTTTTGATACGTATATATATATATAAATATATATATATATATATATATATATATATATATATATATATATATATATATATATATATATATATATATATATATATATATATATATATATATATATATATATGTAGGTTTGCGGCAGGGGTGTGTGATGTCTCCATGGTTGTTTAATTTGTTTATGGATGGGGTTGTTAGGGAGGTAAATGCAAGAGTTTTGGAAAGAGGGGCAAGTATGAAGTCTGTTGGGGATGAGAGAGCTTAGGAAGTGAGTCAGTTGTTGTTCGCTGATGATACAGCGCTGGTGGCTGATTCATGTGAGAAACTGCAGAAGCTGGTGACTGAGTTTGGTAAAGTGTGTGGAAGAAGAAAGTTAAGAGTAAATGTGAATAAGAGCAAGGTTATTAGGTACAGTAGGGTTGAGGGTCAAGTCAATTGGGAGGTGAGTTTGAATGGAGAAAAACTGGAGGAAGTGAAGTGTTTTAGATATCTGGGAGTGGATCTGGCAGCGGATGGAACCATGGAAGCGGAAGTGGATCATAGGGTGGGGGAGGGGGCGAAAATTCTGGGGGCCTTGAAGAATGTGTGGAAGTCGAGAACATTATCTTGGAAAGCAAAAATGGGTATGCTTGAAGGAATAGTGGTTCCAACAATGTTTTATGGTTGCGAGGCGTGGGCTATGGATAGAGTTGTGCGCAGGAGGATGGATGTGCTGGAAATGAGATGTTTGAGGACAATGTGTGGTGTGAGGTGGTTTGATCGAGTGAGTAACGTAAGGGTAAGAGAGATGTGTGGAAATAAAAAGAGCGTGGTTGAGAGAGCAGAAGAGGGTGTTTTGAAGTGGTTTGGGCACATGGAGAGGATGAGTGAGGAAAGATTGACCAAGAGGATATATGTGTCGGAGGTGGAGGGAGCAAGGAGAAGAGGGAGACCAAATTGGAGGTGGAAAGATGGAGTGAAAAAGATTTTGTGTGATCGGGGCCTGAACATGCAGGAGGGTGAAAGGAGGGCAAGGAATAGAGTGAATTGGAGCGATGTGGTATACCGGGGTTGACGTGCTGTCAGTGGATTGAATCAAGGCATGTGAAGCGTCTGGGGTAAACCATGGAAAGCTGTGTAGGTATGTATATTTGCGTGTGTGGACGTATGTATATACATGTGTATGGGGGGGGTTGGGCCATTTCTTTCGTCTGTTTCCTTGCGCTACCTCGCAAACGCGGGAGACAGCGACAAAGTATAAAATATATATATATATATATATATATATATATACGAATAAAGTGTATATGAACGCGCACCTTCATAGAACATACAAAGCTCCAACAGCCAGGATCGAACCTGGGACCCCTTGTGCAAGAGGCAGGCATGCTAACCGCTAGGCTAAGGGACTGTATAATAGGAAACAACTATTCGAAATACTAAGTACTCGAATACACTTCGTCTCACAATGGTGAGCAACGGGGTCTATCGGTTGTTTCCGAACAGAACACATAGCCAGCTGATAGCGTTTCATATATATATATATATATATATATATATATATATATATATATATATATATATATATATATATATATATATATATATATCCAGAAATATATATGTATGAATATATCCAGAAATAATGAAAATACATTGTAATATATATATATATATATATATATATATATATATATATATATATATATATATATATATATATATATATATATATATATATATATATATATATATATATATATATATATATATATATATATATATATATATATATATATATATATATATATTATCCCTGGGGATAGGGGATTAAGAATACTTCCCACGTATTCCCTGCGTGTCGTAGAAGGCGACTAAAAGGGGAGGGAGCGGGGGGCTGGAAATCCTCCCCTCTCGTTTTTTTTTTAAATTTTCCAAAAGAAGGAACAGTGGGGGCCAGTTGAGGATATTCCAAAAAAGGCCCAGTCCTCTGTTCTTAGCGCTACCTCGCTAACGCGGGAAATGGCGAATAGTTTAAAAAAAAAAAATATATATATATATATATATATATATATATATATATATATCTTTCTTTTCTTTTAAACTATTTACCATTTCCCGCGTTAGCGAGGTAGCGTTAAGAACAGAGGACTGGGCCTTTTTTGGAATATCCTCTCCTGGCCCCCTCTGTTCCTTCTTTTGGAAAATTAAAAAAAAAAAACGAGAGGGGAGGATTTCCAGCCCCCCGCTCCCTCCCCTTTTAGTCGCCTTCTACGACACGCAGGGAATACGTGGGAAGTATATATATATATATATATATATATATATATATATATATATATATATATATATATATATATATATATATATATATATATATATATATATATATATATATATATATATATATTGTGTGTGCATGTGAAGATGAAAATCATTATCTGTTTCACACATTTCAGATGTGATATAATCTTTGTTTAGCACAGGCTTAGAAACTGGTATCCTTCATCCATACCAGCCCCCATTGACAGACCACTGTTATGGAGGAAAAAGAGATTACCACACAAAAGATTGACTAAGGAAAAAATATGTACTTATGTATATGTTTAGAGTAAAATGATAATCTATTTCATACCTCTTAGATGTGATATACCAAAAGAAAACATATATTTAAGCGTGTGTGTGAGTGTGTGTACAGTAAAATATTTAATATATTTATATCCCTGGGGATAGGGGAGAAAGAATACTTCCCACGCATTCCTCACGTGTCTTAGAAGGCGACTAAAGGGGACGGGAGCGGGGAGCCAGAAACCCTCCCCTCCTTGTATTTTAACTTTCTAAAAGGGGAAACAGAAGGAGTCACGCGGGGAGTGCTCATCCTCTTCGAAGGCTCAGATTGGGTTGTCTAAATGTGTGTGAATGTAACCAAGATAGGTAGTATTTTTGAGGAAAGGAACCTGGATGTTTTGGCTCTGAGTGAAACGAAGCTCAAGGGTAAAGGGGAAGAATGATTTGGGAATGTCTTGGGAGTAAAGCCAGGGGTTAGTGAGAGGACAAGAGCAAGGGAAGGAGTAGCAGTACTCCTGAAACAGGAGTTGTGGGAGTATGTGATAGAGTGTAAGAAAGTAAACTCTAGATTGATATGGATAAAACTGAAAGTTGATGGAGAGAGGAAGGTGATTATTGGTGCATATGCACCTGGGCATGAGAAGAAAGTTCATGAGAGGCAAGTGTTTTGGAAGCAGCTGAATGAGTGTGTTAGTGGTCTTGATGCACAAGACCGGGTTATAGTGATGGGTGATTTGAATGCAAAGGTGAGTAATGTGGCAGTTGATGGAATAATCGGTATACATGGGGTGTTCAGTATTGTAAATAGAAATGGTGAAGAGCTTGTAGATTTATGTGCTGAAAAAGGACTGGTGATTGGGAATACCTGTTTTAAAAAGCGAGATATACATAAGTATACTTATGTAAGTAGGAGAGACGGCCAGAGAGCGTTATTAGATTACGTGTTAATTGATAGGCGCGCGAAAGAGAGACTTTTGGATGTTAATGTGCTGAAAGGTATACCGAGGTTATGCGCCTCGGTATACCACATCGATCCAATTCACTCTATTCCTTGCCCTCCTTTCACCCTCCTGCATGTTCAGGCCCCGATCACACAAAATCTTTTTCACTCCATCTTTCCACCTCCAATTTGGTCTCCCACTTCTCTCGTTCCCTCCACCTCCGACACATATATCCTCTTGGCCAATCTTTCCTCACTCATTCTCTCCATGTGCCCAAACCATTTCAAAACACCCTCTTCTGCTCTCTCAACAACGCTCTTTTTATTTCCACACATCTCTCTTACCCTTACATTACTTACTCGATCAAACCACCTCACACCACACATTGTCCTCAAACATCTCATTTCCAGCACATCCACCCTCCTGCGCACAACTCTATCCATAGCCCACGCCTCGCAACCATACAACATTGTTGGATCCACTATTCCTTCAAACATACCCATTTTTGCTTTCCGAGATAATGTTCTCGACTTCCACACATTCTTCAAGGCTTCCAGAATTTTCGCCCCCTCCCCCACCCTATGATCCACTTCCGCTTCCATGGTTCCATCCGCTGCCAGATCCACTCCCAGATATCTAAAACACTTTACTTCCTCCAGTTTTTCTCCATTCAAACTTACCTTCCAATTGACTTGACCCTCAACCCTACTGTACCTAATAACCTTGCTCTTATTCACATTTACTCTCCACTTTCTTCTTTCACACACTTTACCAAACTCAGTCACCAGCTTCTGCAGTTTCTCACATGAATCAGCCACCAGCGCTGTATCATCAGCGAACAACAACTGACTCACTTCCCAAGCTCTCTCATCCCCAACAGACTTCATACTTGCCCCTTTTTCCAAAACTCTTGCATTCACCTCCCTAACAACCCCATCCATAAACAAATTAAACAACCATGGAGACATCACACACCCCTGCCGCAAACCTACATTCACTGAGAACCAATCACTTTCCTCTCTTCCTACACGTACACATGCCTTACATCCTCGATAAAAACTTTTCACTGCTTCTAACAACTTGCCTCCCACACTATATATTCCTAATACCTTCCACAGAGCATCTCTATCAACTCTGTCATATGCCTACTCCAGATCCATAAATGCTACATACAAATCCATTTGCTTTTCTAAGTATTTCTCACAGACATTCTTCAAAGCAAACACCTGATCCACACATCCTCTACCACTTCTGAAACCACACTGCTCTTCCCCAATCTGATGCTCTGTACATGCCTTCACCCTCTCAATCAATACCCTCCCATATAATTTACCAGGAATACTCAACAAACTTATACCTCTGTAATTTGAGCACTCACTCTTATCCCCTTTGCCTTTGTACAATGGCACTATGCACGCATTCCGCCAATCCTCAGGCACCTCACCATGAGTCATACATACATTAAATAACCTTAGCAACCAGTCAATTATACAGTCACCCCCTTTTTTTAATAAATTCCACTGCAATACCATCCAAACCTGCTGCCTTGCCGGCTTTCATCTTCCGCAAAGCTTTTACTACCTCTTCTCTGTTTACCAAATCATTTTCCCTAACCCTCTCAGTTTGCACACCACCTCGACCAAAACACCCTATATTTGCCACTCTTTCATCAAACACATTCAACAAACCTTCAAAATACTCACTCCATCTCCTTCTCACATCACCACTACTTGTTATCACCTCCCCATTTGCGCCCTTCACTGAAGTTCCCATTTGCTCCCTTGTCTTACGCACTTTATTTACCTCCTTCCAGAACATCTTTTTATTCTCCCTAAAATTTAATGATCCTCTCTCACCCCAACTCTCATTTGCCCTCTTTTTCACTTCTTGCACCTTTCTCTTGACCTCCTGTCTCTTTCTTTTATACAGCTCCCACTCAATTGCATTTTTTCCCTGCAAAAATCGTCCAAATACCTCTCTCTTCTCTTTCACTAATAATCTTACTTCTTCATCCTACCACTCACTACCCTTCCTAATCAACCCACCTCCCACTCTTCTCATGCCACAAGCATCTTTTGCGCAATCCATCACTGATTCCCTAAATACATCCCATTCCTCCCCCACTCCCCTTACTTATATATATATATATGTATATATATATATATATATATATATATATATATATATATATATATATATATATATATATATATATATATATATATATATATATATATATATTATCCCTGGGGATAGGGGAGAAAGAATACTTCCCACGTATTCCCTGCGTGTCGTAGAAGGCGACTAAAAGGGGAGGGAGCGGGTGGCTGGAAATCCTCCCCTCTCGTTTTTTTTAATTTTCCAAAAGAAGAAACAGAGAAGAGGGCCAGGTGAGGATTTTCCCTATAAAGCCGCCCACACACGATCAATTTTTTTGTCAATTAATTGATATCAATTTATTGACGTCAATGAAATTGAGGAAATCGCTGTGCCCACACACGGTCAATGATTTTACTTCAATTTTCAGTTTGATTCATAATTTCGAGATGAAAGCATCTGTGGCTCTAGGAATAGTGCTTGCTCTGGACACTCCAAAGCTAAAGAAGAGGGGTAAGTGGGCGAAGAAATGGTATCTCTGTCGAAGGGAACTAGGACATATACGATTGCTGAGGGAATTAAGGGACGACGAGCCAGAGGATTACAGGAATTTTCCATACAATATTTTATATGCGTCAGCCTTTTTCTCCCTGTCACTGTGCTCGTCGGATTTTATTTTCCACAAGGCCGGTAAGGATCTATAAACGTCGATTATCTCCCTCATCATTTTACGCTCACTTTCTTTCTTCTCTTCAGCCATGAGTACGATGACGACTCTTTCACTGCTGGGAAAACACTAAATTATTGATCAATATATTGACGCTTTGCTCACACACGCTCAATTTTATTGAAGACCCATCAATAAATATCAAAGGAGCTTTGATCTCTCAATGAATTGATTCAATGAAATTGTTTCAATTAAATTGATATCAATGTCCCCCACACACGATCAATTTTTCCATCAATTCATTGACGTCAATAAATTGATATCAACTAATTGACGAAAAAATTGATCGTGTGTGGGCGGCTTAAGGCCCAGTCCTCTGTTCTTAACGCTACCTCGCAAACGCGGGAAATGGCGAATAGTATGAATATATATATATATATATATATATATATATATATATATATATATATATATATATATATATATATATATATATACATATATATATATTTTTTTTTTTTTTTTTTGCTTTGTCGCTGTCCCCCGCGTTTGCGAGGTAGCGCAAGGAAACAGACGAAAGAAATGGCTCAACCCACCCCCATACACATGTATATACATACACGTCCACACACGCAAATATACATACCTACACAGCTTTCCATGGTTTACCCCAGACGCTTCACATGCCCTGATTCAATCCACTGACAGCATGTCAACCCCAGTATACCACATCGATCCAATTCACTCTATTCCTTGCCCTCCCTTCACCCTCCTGCATGTTCAGGCCCCGATCACACAAAATCTTTTTCACTCCATCTTTCCACCTCCAATTTGGTCTCCCACTTCTCCTCGTTCCCTCCACCTCCGACACATATATCCTCTTGGTCAATCTTTCCTCACTCATTTTCTCCATGTGCCCAAACCATTTCAAAACACCCTCTTCTGCTCTCTCAACCACGCTCGTTTTATTTCCACACATCTCTCTTACCCTTACGTTACTTACTCGATCAAACCACCTCACACCACACATTGTCCTCAAACATCTCATTTTCAGCACATCCACCCTCCTGCGCACAACTCTATCCATAGCCCACGCCTCGCAACCATACAACATTGTAAGAACCACTATTCCTTCAAACATACCCATTTTTGCTTTCCGAGATAATGTTCTCGACTTCCACACATTCTTCAAGGCTCCCAGGATTTTCGCCCCCTCCCCCACCCTATGATCCACTTCCGCTTCCATGGTTCCATCCGCTGCCAGATCCACTCCCAGATATCTAAAACACTTTACTTCCTCCAGTTTTTCTCCATTCAAACTTACCTCCCAATTGACTTGACCCTCAACCCTACAGTACCTAATAACCTTGCTCTTATTCACATTTACTCTTAACTTGCTTCTTTCACACACTTTACCAAACTCAGTCACCAGCTTCTGCAGTTTCTCACATGAATCAGCCACCAGCGCTGTATCATCAGCGAACAACAACTGACTCACTTCCCAAGCTCTCTCATCCACAACAGACTGCATACTTGCCCCTCTTTCCAAAACTCTTGCATTCACCTCCCTAACAACCCCATCCATAGACAAATTAAACAACCATGGAGACATCACACACCCCTGCCGCAAACCTACATTCACTGAGAACCAATCACTTTCCTCTCTTCCTACACGTACACATGCCTTACATCCTCGATAAAAACTTTTCACTGCTTCTAACAACTTTCCTCCCACACCATATATTCTTATTACCTTCCACAGAGCATCTCTATCAACTCTATCATATGCCTTCTCCAGATCCATAAATGCTATATACAAATCCATTTGCTTTTCTAAGTATTTCTCACATACATTCTTCAAAGCAAACACCTGATCCACACATCCTCTACCACTTCTGAAACCACACTGCTCTTCCCCAATCTGATGCTCTGTACATGCCTTCACCCTCTCAATCAATACCCTCCCATATAATTTACCAGGAATACTCAACAAACTTATACCTCTGTAATCTGAGCACTCACTCTTATCCCTTTGCCTTTGTACAATGGCACTATGCATGCATTCCGCCAATCCTCAGGCACCTCACCATGAGTCATACATACATTAAATAACCTTACCAACCAGTCAACAATACAGTCACCCCCTTTTTTGATAAATTCCACTGCAGTACCATCCAAACCTGCTGCCTTGCCGGCTTTCATCTTCCGCAAAACTTTTACTACCTCTTCTCTGTTTACCAAATCATTTTCTCTAACCCTTTCACTTTGCACACCACCTCGACCAAAACAGCGTATATCTGCCACTCTATCATCAAACACATTCGACAAACCTTCAAAATACTCACTCCATCTCCTTCTCACATCACCAATACTTGTTATCACCTCCCCATTTGCGCCCTTCACTGAAGTTCCCATTTGCTCCCTTGTCTTACGCTCTTTATTTACCTCCTTCCAGAACATCTTTTTATTCTCCCTAAGATTTAATGATACTCTCTCACCCCAACTCTCATTTGCCCTCTTTTTCACCTCTTGCACCTTTCTCTTGACCTCCTGTCTCTTTCTTTTATACATCTCCCATTCAATTGCATTTAGGGGAGTGGGGGAGGAATGGGATGTATTTAGGGAATCAGTGATGGATTGCGCAAAAGATGCTTGTGGCATGAGAAGAGTGGGATGTGGGTTGATTAGAAAGGGTAGTGAGTGGTGGGATGAAGAAGTAAGATTATTAGTGAAAGAGAAGACAGAGGCATTTGGACGATTTTTGCAGGGAAATATATATATATATATATATATATATATATATATATATATATATATATATATATATATATATATATATATATAGGATAGGGGAGAAAGAATACTTCCCACGTATTCCCTGCGTGTCGTAGAAGGCGACTAAAAGGGAAGGGAGCGGGAGGCTGGAAATCCTCCCTTCATTTTTTTTTTTTTTCCAAAAGAAGAAACAGAGAAAGGGGCCAGGTGAGGATATTCCCTCAAAGGCCCAGTCCTCATCCTCTGTTCTTAACGCTACCTCGCTAATGCGGGAAATGGCGATTAGTATAAAAAAAAATATATATATATATATATATATATTCGTCACCTATACAAGGCAAGAGAGATAGTTTCCGCGTGTAAACATATATATGAACACCAATATATACACAGCGATGCAGTTTTTGCTGTGGGGAGGAAATAACTCAAGTTCGGATGGATCCTCGTATCTCCATGAAATGTCATGGACAATCTAATCTTCGCAAAGTCTTATGGATAATTTCATATCCTTGCGAGTCTCGAAGACAGCCTTTTTTTCATGGATTCCTTTTAGTAAACTTCCGTCCATAGAATCTTTAGGATAGTCTTATTTTCACAGTCTTATGGATATCTTTCTTTCCATGGAGTCTTATGAGTAAATTTCAATGGAAAATTATAGATTAGCTTATTTCCGCTGAGTCTTATGGATGTCATTGTTTCTTTGGAGTCTTATGAATATCCTTCTTTCTATGGGAGTCTTACGGATATCCTTGTTTGAACGAATCCTTATAAATGTCCTCGTTTGCATGGAATCTTACGGGCATTGTTGTTTCCAAGGACTGGAACTTAATCTTCACCTGTGTGAAGCTCCCTTTGAAGTATACCTCACCTTGACTGGGTAGTTGGTTTACATATAGCTTCCTTTCGAAATGGGTTTACAGATATTCTTAATTCCAATTAGAATATCTTTAGTCTCATTGCAGCTGTAAGGATATTATTCACTATCCAAAAGATAAGAAAAGCCTCCCGGCCAGACATGTTATGAAAACCAGGACTTCAGCAGCAAAAGAGGGTCGTCCATCCTCGTAAACTGTGGTCCCTCTCGATCCTTGAGGGATCAAAACCTTCTCCCCTTCCCAGAACTTTGGCAGCAAAAGAGGATCATCCACCCTCGTAAATAGTGGTTCCTATCGATCCCCGAGGGATCAAAGCCTCCACTTCTTCTCGTAAGTGTAATCTCATTACCAAATACTGTTTCTATTAGGAGACTCATCCAAGGCGTTGTGATTGGCTATGATATCATCTGGAGGGGTGGGGGGTGTCAGGGGTGGAATGGCTGCCTGCTGGGGGCTCCGCCACATGTTGTAAACAAACAAACCCTCAAGCCACAGGTTTGTACAGCTTGGGTTCGAACACGGAAGGAGAGACCTGTCGGTTCCCTCGTAAGCAGAATGAAATGACCCCAGTTTCCTCGTAAGTTGCAGCGAAGTTGAATCTGTCTTTCTGGTTCGCGGGGCAAGAGGGCTGTTTTCATGAAGCTCAACAGAAAACATAACTGAAGGAGCTTCATCTCCAAGATGGAGGACATAAAGGCTCGAGACCTGAGCAAGTAATAAAGAACCGAAGCTCGGTGTTCATACCTCCGGAACTGGCTTTTTCCTGAATCCCTCACTCAACAGAAACTGTAGGATTTATCCTCGACGGAATCAAACTCAATATCCTGCCGAGCGCTGGCATCCAAAGCGGCCAGGAGCCGAAGAATCGGGTGAGGGGGAATAACACCTGCAACACCTGGACCAATCAAAAGATGCTCCTTGAACACCCAGGAGGTAAACCTAGGCCACTTAACAGGTTAGGTTAGGTTTATGTAGGTTAGGTTAGGTTAGGTTAGGTTTATGTAGGTTAGATTAAGTTAGATTAGGTTACAATTTAGACTGGGTGTCGTACTGGGATTATAGACAGGAATACGCACGTTTACGTTCATTTCCTCACTAAAATGGAAAAATCACTCCCTTCACTCACTCGTCAGAGGCACCTGAGTACTGTATATATATCACTGCTTCCACACACGATTTTCGGAGCGAACCTACAGCAATGTCTCCTCCACCCTTCGTCATGTTACTCTCCATTGTATCTACGCTTCCCGTCTCTTATTTTCCGTTCTTTAAAAACTTTTGTTTTTGCTGTTCCTTTTCTTATTCTTCTTTTTTTTTGTACAGTCTTCTTATCTCACTCTCTCCTCATCTCTTATCCTGCTCTACCAATCAAGACACGCGCCTTTGACTATCATTCTGCAATCAATTCTTTGGATTATTCTCTCCTTTTCTTCCTTACTACTTCATCTCTGGCCCCTTGTTCTCTCTCTCTCTCTCTCTCTCTCTCTCTCTCTCTCCCACGCTCGTCTAACTCACTTTCGTTCCATACACATATTCTTTCCCTCTCTTTCATTCACTTTCCTCCAGAATAGTAGTGTTAGCACGGCTGTCACACGGGCGATATATTTTCTCATACATGGATAAACACACGAATGACAGACCTAAAATATCATCACACACACACACACACACACACACACACACACACACACACACACACACACACACACACACACACACACACACACACACATACACATACGCACACATACACACACACACACACACACACACACACACATAAACACACAAGGAGTGTACAGTCTCTCTAAGACTGGTCGTCTCCTTCTGGTTCAAGAGGGTTTCAAAACTCCTTTCGTTCGAATTGGAGACATCAATTGACATAGAGTTCGATCTTGTTTAGAGTGACGGGAGACAATGATGTGGCACTAAATACCTTACGGTGTCATGAGCTGCTGCTCCCGCTGCTGCTCTCTCTCTCTCTCTCTCTCTCTCTCTCTCTCTCTCTCTCTCTCTCTCTGCACCTAAATCTACCACATTTTGATTTCATGACCCATAAAACCCGTCCATAAAAGACATGTTATATCCAACAATTGATCAACATATTAATGATCGATCCCCTTCAGTAACATGCCAAATGAATGTCGTCTTTGTGCACAAAAAGTTTTTAGAAAAGACAGGAAACTAAATGCCATCTTCTTGCGAAAAATTTTGTAATATCCCCAAATGCCAGAGTTTTTGGCCTTTTATCAAACTTATTCTCCTGGAGGTAAAATTGCCCACGATATATTACATTCCTGTCCACCTCACTCACCCCTCTCTCTCTCTTACACACTTGTACAATATATTCCCAAATACCAGCGTGTAACGAAAGGCCTTTGGTTGTGCGAATGCCCCTCATAGGTTGCAATATATATATATATATATATATATATATATATATATATATATATATATATATATATATATATATATATATATATATATATATATATATATATATATATATATATAAATACGAATAAAGTGTATATGAACGCGCACCTTCATAGAACATACAAAACTCCATCAGCCAGGATCGAACGTGGGACCCCGGTTAGCATGCCTGCCTCTTGCACAAGGGGTCCCAGGTTCGATCCTGGCTGATGGAGCTTACTATGATATATATATATATATATATATATATATATATATATATATATATATATATATATATATATATATCCCTGGGGACAGGGGAGAAAGAATACTTCCCACGAATTCCCTGCGTGTCGTAGAAGGCGACTAAAAGGGGAGGGAGCGGGGGGCTGGAAATCCTCCGCTCTTGTTTTTTTTTTTAATTTTCCAAAAGAAGGAACAGAGAAGGGGCCAGGTGAGGATATTCCCTCAGAGGCCCAGTCCTCTGTTCTTAACGCTACCTTGCTAACGAGGGAAATGGCGAATAGTTTGAAAGAAAGAAAAGAAAGAAATATATATATATATATATATATATATATATATATATATATATATATATATATATATATATATATATATATATATATATATATATATATATATATCCCTGGGGATATGGGAGAAAGAATACTTCTCACGCATTCCTCACGTGTCGTAGAAGGCGACTAAAGGGGACGGGAGCGGGGGGCCAGAAACCCTCCCCTCCTTGTATTTTAACTTTCTAAAAGGGAAAACAGAAGAAGTCACGTGGGGAGTGCTCATCCTCCTCGAAGGCTCAGATTGGGATGTCTAAATGTGTGTGGATGTAACCAAGATGAGAAAAAAGGTGAGATAGGTAGTACGTTTGAGGAAAGGAACCTGGATGTTTTGGCTCTGAGTGAAACGAAGCTCAAGGGTAAAGGGGAAGAGTGGTTTGGGAATGTCTTGGGAGTAAAGTCAGGGGTTAGTGAGAGGACAAGAGCAAGGGAAGGAGTAGCACTACTCCTGAAACAGGAATTGTAGGAGTATGTGATAGAGTGTAAGAAAGTAAACTCTACATTGATATGGGTAAAACTGAAAGTTGATGGAGAGAGATGGGTGATTATTGTTGCATATGCACCTGGGCATGAGAAGAAAGATCATGAGAGGCAAGTGTTTTGGGAGCAGCTGAATGAGTGTGTTAGTGGTTTTGATGCACAAGACCGGGTTATAGTGATGGGTGATTTGAATGCAAAGGTGAGTAATGTGGCAGTTGAGGGATTAATTGGTGTACATGGGGTGTTCAGTGTTGTAAATGGAAATGGTGAAGAGGTTGTAGATTTATGTGCTGAGAAAGGACTGGTGATTGGGAATACCTGGCTTAAAAAGCGAGATATACATAAGTATACGTATGTGAGTAGGATAAATGACCAGAAAGCGTTATTGGATTACGTGTTAATTGACAGGCGCGCGAAAGAGAGACTTTTGGATGTTATTGTGCTGAAAGGTGCAACTGGAAGGATGTCTGATCATTATCTTGTGGAGGCGAAGGTGAAGATTTGTAGAGGTTTTCAGAAAGGAAGAGAGAATGTTGGGGTGAAGAGAGTGGTGAGAGTAGGTGAGCTTGGGAAGGAGGCTTTTGTGAGGAAGTACCGGGAGAGACTGAGTACAGAATGGAAAAAGGTGAGAACAAAGGAGGTAAGGGGAGTGGGGGAGGAATGGGATGTATTTAGGGAAGCAGTGCTGGCTTGCGCAAAATATCTTTAGTGTGGGAGGTGGGTGATTAGAAAGGGTAGTGAGTGGTGGGATGAAGAAGTAAGATTATTAGTGGAAGAGAAGAGAGAGGCATTGGGACGATTTTTGCAGGGAAAAAATGCAAATGAGTGGGTGATGTATAAAAGAAAGAGACAGGAGGTCAAGAGAAAGGTGCAAGAGGTGAAAAAGAGGGCAAATGAGAGTTGGGGTGAGAGAGTATCATTAAATTTTAGGGAGAATAAAAAGATGTTCTGGAAGGAGGTAAATGAAGTTCGTAAGACAAGGGAGCAAATGGGAACTTCAGTGAAGGGCGCTAATGGGGAGGTGATAACAAGTAGTGGTGATGTGAGAAGGAGATGGAGTGGGTATTTTGAAGGTTTGTTGAATGTGTTTGATGATAGAGTGGCAGATATAGGGTGTTTTGGTCGAGGTGGTGTGCAAAGTGAGAGGGTTAAGGAAAATGATTTGGTAAACAGAGAAGAGGTAGTAAAAGCTTTGCGGAAGATGAAAGCCGGCAAGGCAGCAGGTTTGGATGGTATTGCAGTGGAATTTATTAAAAAAGGGGGGTCACTGTATTGCTGACCGGTTGGTAAGGTTATTTAATGTATGTATGATTCATGGTAAAATGCCTGAGGATTGGCGGAATGCATTCATAGTGCCATTTTACAAAGGCAAAGGGGATAAGAGTGAGTGCTCGTAAATTATATGGAAGGGTATTGATTGAGAGGGTGAAGGCATGTACAGAGCATCAGATTGGGGAAGAGCAGTGTGGTTTCAGAAGTGGTAGAGGATGTGTGGATCAGGTGTTGCTTTGAAGAATGTATGTGAGAAATACTTAGAAAAGCAAATGGATTTGTATGGAGCATTTATGGATCTGGAGAAGGCATATGATAGAGTTGATAGAGATGCTCTGTGGAAGGTATTAAGAATATATGGTGTGGGAGGCAAGTTGTTAGAAGCAGTGAAAAGTTTTTATCGAGGATGTAAGGCATGTGTACGTGTAGGAAGAGAGGAAAGTGATTGGTTCTCAGTGAATGTAGGTTTGCGGCAGGGGTGTATGATGTCTCCATGGTTGTTTAATTTGTTTATGGATGGGGTTGTTAGGGAGGTGAATGCAAGAGTTTTGGAAAGAGGGGCAAGTATGCAGTCTGTTGTGGATGAGAGAGCTTGGGAAGTGAGTCAGTTGTTGTTCGTTGATGATACAGCACTGGTGGCTGATTCATGTGAGAAACTGCAGAAGCTGGTGACTGAGTTTGGTAAAGTGTGTGAAAGAAGAAAGTTAAGAATAAATGTAAATAAGACGAAGGTTATTAGGTGCAGTTGTGTTGAGGGTCAAGTCAATTGGAGGTGAGTTTGAATGGAGAAAAACTGGAGGAAGTAAAGTGTTTTAGATATCTGGGAGTGGATCTGGCAGCGAGTGGGACCATGGAAGCGGAAGTGGATCATAGGGTGGGGTAAGGGGCGAAAATTCTGGGAGCCTTGAAGAATGTTTGGAAGTCGAGAACATTATCTCGGAAAGCAAAAATGGGTATGTTTGAAGGAATAGTGGTCCCAACAATGTTTTATGGTTGCGAGGCGTGGGCTATGGATAGAGTTGTGCGCAGGAGGGTGGATGTGCTGGAAATGAGATGTTTGAGGACAATGTGTGGTGTGAAGTGGTTTGATCGAGTAAGTAATGTAAGGGTAGGAGAGATGTGTGGAAATAAAAAGAGTGTGGTTAAGAAAGCAGAAGAGGGTGTTTTGAAATGGTTTGGTCACATGGAGAGAATGAGTGAGGAAAGATTGACCAAGAAGATATATGTGTCAGAGGTGGAGGGAACGAGGAGGTGGAAAGATGGAGTGAAAAAGATTTTGAGTGATCGGGGCCTGAATATGCAGGAGGGTGAAAGGCGTGCAAGGAATAGAGTGAATTGGAACGATGTGGTATACCGGGGTCGACGTGCTGTCAATAGATTGAACTAGGGCATGTGAAGCGTCTGGGGTAAACCATGGAAAGTTTTGTGGGGCCTGGATGTGGAGGGGGAGCTGTGGTTTCGGTGCATTATTACATGACAGCTAGAGTCTGAGTGTAAACGAATGGGGCCTTTGTTGTTTTTTCCTAGCGCTACCTCGCACACACGAGGGGGGAGGTGGTTGTTATTCCATGTGTGGCGAGGTGGCGATGGGAATAAATAAAGGGAGACAGCATGAATTATGTACATGTGTATATATGTATATGTCTGTGTGTGTATATATATGTGTACATTGAGATGTATAGGTATGCATATTTGCGTGTGTGGACGTGTATGTATATACATGTGTATGGGGATGGGTTGGGCCATTTTTTCGTCTGCTTTCTTGCGCTACCTCGCTAACGCTGGAGACAGCGACAAAGCAAAAATGTAAATAAATAAATAGATTGATATATATATATATATATATATATATATATATATATATATATATATATATATATATATATATATATATATATATATATATATATATATATATATATATATATATATATATATATATATATGCCTTTCTCACTGTTGTTGTGAACGAATCTTTATGTAGTCATCCAAAATATCGGTATCATATGTCTTTTCTTTGTTTTCTTTTTACTTTTTCCATATCATCCGGTAAGAATTAGTACGACCATTATCACGAATCAGATCTTATACAGAAGTGTGAGTAGGAGGCTTGGTTGCCTTCCGCTGGTTTATGGAGGGAAGTTAGGGTTGTAGCGAGTGAAGGAAGCACCAAGATGCAAGCCAGTTTAAAAGCATTTTCTCATCTGTTTTCATAAGCGCTCAGCAGCCACAGAGGAAAGGCACAGACATGACAGCAGCAGTCGTGTGATCGTGGCTCATGCCAGCCAACCGACCCAAAACATCAATTCCAGTCATGTTTTTAGCGTCGAATATCACTCGAATGATCATTTTTGCCATGGTCACAGCCAGTACGATGGATATATTATCTTAACCTTTGACCTCTGACCCCCTAACGAGTCAGGGTCAGAGGTCAGTCCGTCGTTGGCAAGGATCGTACCTTCGTGCTCGTTCCCAACCATGATGCTCACCCGGTGAGTGAGGTGCGTTTGTGCTGCGCTGGTGGTGAGGGTGGATTGCACATCTGTGGGCTGCAGACGACGCTGGCGAGGTGAGGACGCACGCTCCGCCTCCAGTGGTAGGGGCATACACTGGAAAAGCCCACTGGTGTCATACAAGATCTCTTAAAAGACATAAGTATGAACTTAGTGTAACAACAAGAACTCGTTACAACTATTTATAATCATCACTTTTTTTGTTTTCCTCAACTTTGTTATAACTGGGGGTGGTTGTTAAGGTTGTGAGATTGTCATCAGCTGTGATATTTATGGGAGATAAATGTTATTATTATTTTTTTTTTTTGCGATGCGTTTTCGATATGAGATTATCTTGACATGGAAATGAGTAGATGATGTGCTTACCCAAAATCAAGAAAGAGGTGAATATCTCTCTCTCTCTCTCTCTCTCTCTCTCTCTCTCTCTCTCTCTCTCTCTCTCTCTCTCTCTCTCTCTCTCTCTCTCTCGCCCCTGCCGAATAGCAAAAATCTCGACGTAACTCGTGAGTTAGGCTAGAGGGAGGAGGGTGGGAAGTGGTGGGGGTGTTCTTGTTCTCTCCTTCCCTCCCTCCCTCCCTCGCTCTCCTTGCATGAGTCCCGGCTCTCTGTCTCCACCATCACAAGATGATACAAAGAGGAGAGTAACACAATATATGGCGCTATCTCCACCCGTGAATTGGGGCCGTCCACTCTGGCCGTCCGTGTTTACTGTATGAGAGATGCGGACCCCGTTTTCCTATGGGAAATATCCGACCCTCCCCCTCAAGGACCACTTCCCTTCCAGTCTAGAAGGGTTTAGACGCCAGAACTCACTCAAGTTAAAATCTCCTCATCGCCTGGCTGGCAGAGTGAGCAGGTTGGCCTGCCCGTGTAGTGGGTAGCCTCAAGGATGGTGGTGGTGTGTACGTTAAGTGATCGAGTCTACCTTATAGAGAAGCCTGGCACGAAGGCTCGGTCTGAAGGCCATTGCTTGGTCATATGACGAGGTTGGTCATCGGTGTGGGGATTGCTCTGAGGTTTGGTTCTGAGTGTCTTTGATATGCAGGTTACTCACCTTAGATTCTCTCTCTCTCTCTCTCTCTCTCTCTCTCTCTCTCTCTCTCTCTCTCTCTCTCTCTCTCTCTCAGGAGGTACTGGGTGGGAAACGGCCGCTTGGTTGTTGGTAGGAATATTAATGACGGTGTAGCTCGTTCAGTGGCTGTCAATTTCCATCCCTCCCCAGATCTTCCTTTCCCCATTGGCAATCGATGCTATCTTTTTTTTTTTCCCTACGTCACGTACACGTTTAAGTTGCTAGTATTCAGTACACAGACACATTATCCTCGACAGCACGTGACTCACACTCTGAATTGTCGTGCGGTGGGCTCTACGCGCCCGCCTTGCCTGAAGGCAAAAAACTTACTGCTGGTGTTCGTGTATAGGTGATGTCTCTTACCCACTACAACCTCGTCACAAGCCAAATAAGTCTCCTGCCTCTGTTACTTGTTTGCTCTACGTACTTTTCTTCTGTATTTCACACTCTCTTCCTCTTCCTCCTCCTCTCCCTCCTCCTTTTCCTCCTCCTCCTTCTCTTCCACCTCCTTCTCCTTCTCCTCCTCCTCCTCCTCTCAAATGATCTCTCATTTCCCATTTCCACCTCATAACCGAACACACCAATTTCTCTCACCTTTTCCATACTCTTCTCTCTTTATTTCTCTCCCTCGCTCCTCATCAATACTTCTACATGAAACCATGATTTAAGTGTAGTCTAAGCCGCTTAAATCGGCACCTCAAATGAAAAAATGTCCTCTGATATTCACAACATAAAAGAAAATCGTACGCCTGGCAGTGAAAAATTACCGTAATTTCATGCCTGGCAGTGAAAATTACCGTAATTTCATGCCTGGCAGTGAAAATTACCGTAATCGTACTCCTGGCAGTGAAAATTACCGTAATCGTACGCCTGGCAATGCAAAACCCATAATCGTAAGCCTGGCAATGAAAAAAAAAATTACCTTAATCGTACACCTGGCAATGAAAAAAAAATTACCGTAATCGTAAGCCTGGCAGTGAAATTTTGCCTGGCCCGTCGGACATGTACTGCCTTTCCCTTACAGCCTTTATGCTTTGCGCGGTCAACCTGCTCCTTCCAGACATCTGCTGTGGCCTGATCCTAGGATGCCATAAGGCCCAGTTTGAGAACTGCTGGTGTGAGGGGACACGTCTCCGCCATACCTCCACTAGTGAATATTGGATTCCATTTCTCCTCCACGGAAGGTGGGACTATAAGTAGGAAGGACAGTGGAGGGAGGAAAGGTAGCCTCCCTCATTCCCCCAATCCCTCCCTCACAACAGATCGAGTCAAATTACGTTTCGGAATGCGTTGCCTCCAACAGATTCGACGGGTGGCGGTGTGGCGACATCTGAACAGCTAGCCAGAGCAGAGAGGTAAGGAGGGTGCATGCAAGCGGGGGGAATGGTGGGAGATGAAGATTACGAGGGACAGACGCACGATTCAGCCACAGGCGACAAGCATAGGAGAGAGTGGAGATTCCTACGTTCAACGACCAATAGTAGAAAATTCGGTAGAAAAGGTGAATTATTCTGTCATTCCCTTTCCTTTCGTGTTTGCGTGTACGTGAATTAGATTATACTACTTTTAGGAGGAAGGGAGGAGGGAAAACTTTTACATTTCGAGGATGAGTGGATTATACCAACCGAAAATAACCAGCGAAAGCTAAACAATTTCTCTCAGTCAGCGAAGAAAAATCGTTTGCCGCGAGGCGCATCTGAGATGAGGGTTCTTCGAACTTTCATTGTTAGAAAAATAGAGAATATATGTTTGGTGTAGACAAAATAGACAGATATAAAAGCAAATACTTATAGAAATAAACACAAAGAGACGTATTGGAAGGAGGATAGACATATGTTTATAGAAATATAGATATGAAAACGATATGGACAGGCTTAGATAAATACGAAGTGATATTATAGCAGAACATGGTGGAAAGACAGATATATAAACTGAAGGAAACAGTTCATAGAAAAGCTAAACAACAGGATAGATGGGCAGATGTATAGCCAAAGAGATCCATAGACCGACAAAGATAGCTATATATATATATATATATATATATATATATATATATATAAAATCGTACGCCTGGCAGTGAAAAATTACCGTAATTTCATGCCTGGCAGTGAAAATTACCGTAATTTCATGCCTGGCAGTGAAAATTACCGTAATTTCATGCCTGGCAGTGAAAATTACCGTAATCGTACTCCTGGCAGTGAAAATTACCGTAATCGTACGCCTGGCAATGCAAAACCCATAATCGTAAGCCTGGCAATGAAAAAAAAAATTACCTTAATCGTACACCTGGCAATGAAAAAAAAATTACCGTAATCGTAAGCCTGGCAGTGAAATTTTGCGTGGCCCGTCGGACATGTACTGCCTTTCCCTTACAGCCTTTATGCTTTGCGCGGTCAACCTGCTCCTTCCAGACATCTGCTGTGGCCTGATCCTAGGATGCCATAAGGCCCAGTTTGAGAACTGCTGGTGTGAGGGGACACGTCTCCGCCATACCTCCACTAGTGAATATTGAAAAATGTGTGGAAGGCGAGAACGTTGTCTCGGAAAGCAAAAATGGATATGTTTGAAGGAATAGTGGCTCCGACAATATTATTTGGTTGCATGGCGTAGACTAGAGTTGTGCGGAGGAGGGTGGATGTGCTGGAAATGAGATGTTTGAGGACAATATGTGGTGTGAGGTGGTTTGCTCGAGTAAGTAATGAAAGGGTAAGAGAGATGTGTGGTAATAAAAAGAGTGTGGTTGAGAGAGCAGAAGAGGGTGTTTCGAAATGGTTTGGTCACACGGAGAGAATGAGTGAGGAAAGATTGATATAGAGGATATATGTGTCAGAGGTTGAGGGAACGAGGAGAAGTGGGAGACCAAATGGAGGTGGAAAGATGGAGCGAAAAAGATTTTGAGTGATCGGGGCCTGAACATGCAGGAGGGTGAAAGGCGTGCAAGGAGTAGAGTGAATTGGAACGATGTGGTATACCGGGTCGACGTGCTGTCAATGGATTGAACCAGGGCATGTGAAGCGTCTGGGGTAAACCATGGAAAGTTCTGTGGGGCCTGGATGTGGATGGGTAGCTGTGGTTTCGGTGCATTATACATGACAGCTAGAGACTGAGTGTGAACGAATGTGGCCATTGTTGCGGGGGGATGGTGTTGTCATTTCATGTGTGGCAGGGTGGCGACGGGAATGAATAAGGGCAGACAGTATGAATTATGTACATGTATATATATATATATATATATATATATATATATATATATATATATATATATATATATATATATATATATATATATATATATATATATATATATATATATATATATATATATATATATATATATATATATATGTAAACGTTGAGATGTACAGGTGTATATATGCGTGTGTGGACGTGTATGTATATACATGCGTATGTGGGTGGGTTAGGCCATTTTTTCGTCTGCTTCCTTGCGCTACCTCGCTAACGCGGGAGACAGCCACAGAGCATAATAAATGAATAGATAAATTTATATCACAAGAAAATCAAATACTGAGGCTCTCTAAAATGAACTATGCTCGCGTCCTGCTTTGTTGCATATCATCATCATCAATGTCTTACGAAAGTGAACTAGGAGGATTAATGATTAACCGAACTAGTAATTAGGCTACCAGGTTAGGTAAACTAGTTACGTTCTGGCTATATGGTGAACTTGCAATATACGGCCATATATGTGACAGACGACCTAGTGAGCTGAGGGTGTTCATGTAACTCGTGTTGATAAGTTTATTGCCACACAGCTCAGGTGCGTCTGTGATATGAGTGTCCACTGTACTGGGACCCACAGTAACAGTAATGACCCTTAGAAAAGGCATGGAAGTAGAGCTCATAGCACGGTTGAATCAAGGGAACTAGGATCCAGGTACAGGTGAATCAGAAGAGTTAAGGTCCCACATTATAGATCATTCAGGGAAACGTAGGGCCCAATTGTAGATGATTCATGGAAGTCAGGGTTACATGAACAAGGGAATCATTAAAATTAAAGCCCCAAATACAGGTGACCCAGCGATATTAAGCCCCAGGTACAAGTGAGCGGCGTATATGAATGCCCCAAGTATATGTGAATAAGGGATATGAAGGCCCCCGTTACATGTCAACAAGGAATATGAAGGCCCCCAGTACATATGAGCAAGGAGCATGAAGGCCCCAGGTACCTATGAATATGGGATACTAAGGTCCCCAAGTACATGTGAATCAAGCAGATCACCCCCCCCCCCCCCTCTCACAAAATCTGAGCCACTGAGATCATGGTCGTTGTAATGTAATCCACTGAGATTACACAATTGCCCCTACAGGTAAGCCAGTGAGATTAGAATACCTAGTTGATATAAAGCAGCGAGATTGGGAACCCACCGAAACCCGGCAAGCAAGACGAAAACCACAGAAGGAAGGGGATTGGCAAGATTAGGAACAATTAGCGTCAACAAGTGATGATTGGATTAGGGCCACTAGGAACAGTTCAATTAGTGAGACTAGAGATGATTTGCTGAAGAGTTGGTCAGATGAAGGTAGGTGACCGTGAGAACCAGTCAGGTCAGAATGCCCAGCACAGGTAAACCATTGCAATCGAAGCCACTAGTTTAAGATAAACCAGTGTGATTAAAGCTCCCCACTAAGTGTGAGTCAGTGAGATTATAACCTCCAATAAATGAGTCATGCGATTATAACCTCCAGTAAGTGTGAGTCAATGAGATTATAACCCCCAGCAAATGTGAGTCAGTGAGATTACAAACTCCAATGAATGTGAGTCAGTGAGATTATAGTCTCCAACACAGATGAGCCGATGAGATCAAAACCTCCAAGAAGGGTAAGCCAGCGAGTTTTAGAACCTCCAACAAAAAATATTATGAGTAACGCCCCCGGCCAGGGTGAACTAACAGGATTAAAACGTCCAAGGATGGTAATCCTGTGAGATTAGAACCTCCAACAGGGGCAAACCGGTGAGATTCACCTTCCCAGCAGACGTAAACTATATGGGTATAGGCCTGAACACCAGGGTAGCCAGACCAGCAAGCGAGCAGACCCAGACCCAAGTATAACCAGTAGAATTAAGACGGCCATCATCGCTGGCTGGGTAATCAGAGGATTAAACCCTCCACCCCCCTCCATTGCACGGCCGCCCCTAACAGCTCAGACGAACTGGCCAGATTAATGATACTGTCTAGCCTGATCCTCTTAATGACCAAACTGCTTCATTTAACCCAGTAAAAAGAGAAAAAATCACACAATTCAACCCTCGCTTTTACCCTCTCTGCTAGTTCAGTTGTAGAGGCTGAAGGATCGGAACCTACACGCTGGACAATGTCTCGACAAGTCTTTGATAAACGTTAAACATACTTTTGAGTTCTCCAGCAGGAGGAAGAAATGTCTTTCTCTCTGGCGTCCTTGATAAGATGTAAGCGAATGATCTGGTGTGTTGTCGTACAACACCAGGATACACCACACTTACATACCGCCGTCATTCCAAGTTGGACGCGTGTGCTCCGAGAAGTGGCTGTGTGACTACAGTTCTTTTTTTGATTTGGACAGATGCTTCCCTGGGGACGTGTGTGTGGGAGAGAGAGAGAGAGAGAGAGAGAGAGAGAGAGAGAGAGAGAGAGAGAGAGAGAGAGAGAGAGAGAGAGAGAGAGAGAGAGAGAGAGAGAGACTCAGGCAAGCAGAAATTTCGACAGGAAATTGGATGAAAAAACGATAAACATATTTGGTCTACTACCAAAAAAAAAAAATCCCCTCATTGTCACCCTCAATTCTTATGAGCTCCAGCTACCACGACCTACCTGCTGGGCGTCTCACTATAAGGTTCATCACCCACTATGACTAACCTGGGACTGCCGGCGACGAGACCTTCTGCTGGATCAGACCTCCTGCCGTACAATGTAGGTGACCTTAGATCATAAGGAGAGGCTGGTCAAACAGAGCTACAGCCACCAAGACCCCTGACCTCAGCACCTCCAAATGTCGGGGTCATAAGGACCATCTTATGTCCTCATGAGTTTATATATATATATATATATATATATATATATATATATATATATATATATATATATATATATATATATATATATATATATATATATATATATATATATATATATATACATTATGTGTATAACACACGTAGCTCATTGCTAAACGAAGGATCCTGCGAGTGGACACCATCTCACAACATCCTTCCCTGAATTCATTTTGCATTGATAATGGTAGACGTGTGTTTCCTCCCCATCTGAACGTTCGTTCAGACGAGGCTTTATATTAAAATAAGGCACTACTGTGCTGGCAGCTTCTGACGCTACGGTTATAACGGCTAATATCGAACATGTTACTAGCTCTTTCCCCTTATGTCTACCCAACATAAAACCTCTCACAACCTTCATAACGAATTCTACGCACGCTACCAGTCGCCTCCTCAGAGATCTGTTGGATGAGAATGCTTTGAACCAGGACGTCAGGATTTCTCAAGGGAAGTCCTTACCCTCCTACACCATAGGTGTTCCTATTGATCTGCTTACTTACAGGTGGTCAAGACACAGCATGAGGTCACTCCTAGACAAACAGTTACCATGATGTTATGACACTTGAATGCCCCGTGGAATTATAGACTGTGATTATTTACGTATATCCCATAACCTGATAACACAAGCTCTCACTTACAGAGGGAGACCAAATTCGAGGTGGAACGATGGAGTGAAAAAAGATCTTGAGAGATTGGGGCCTGAACATGCAGGGGGGGTGAAAGGCGTGCAAGGTATAGAGTGAATTGGAACGATGTGGCATTTGAAGCGTCTGGGGTAAACCATGGAAAGTTCTGTGGGGCCTGGATGTGGAAAGGGAGCTGTGGTTTCGGTGCATTATACATGACAGCTAGAGACTGAGTGTGGACGAATGTGGCCTTTGTTGTCTTTTCCTAGCGATACCTCGCGCACATGCTGGGGAAGGGGGGGTGTCATTTCATGTGTGGTGGGGTGGCGACGGCAATGAATAAAGGCAGCAAGTATGAATTATTTACATGTGTATATATGTATATGTCTGTGTATGTATATTTATGTATACGTTGAATTGTATAGGTATGTATATGTGCGTGCGTGGACGTATATATATATACTTGTGTATGTGGGTGGGTTGGGCCATTCTTTCGTCTGTTTCCTTGCGCTACCTCGCCAACGCGGGAGACAGCGACAAAATATAATAAAAAAGATAATATATATATATATATATATATATATATATATATATATATATATATCACCTCCCAATCATTGTGTCCATCCTCACAATGCTTATACTTCATCATAAGGTTTTACATATTCATGGGGACAATAATGCTCCCGAGAACAGCTTCTCAAAGTTTATAGGAAATAGGTAATGTTCCTGGGAAGGGTAGAGCCACATCTGTCAGTAGCTGAATCCATAGATAACCGCCCTGCCCACTCTGTGCTGAGTGGAAAGAGGGAGATATGACGGAGTTTGGTAAAGTGTGTGGAAGAAGAAAGTTAAGAGTAAATGTGAATAAGAGCAAGGTTATTAGGTACAGTAGGGTTGAGGGTCAAGTCAATTGGGAGGTGAGTTTGAATGGAGAAAAACTGGAGGAAGTGAAGTGTTTTAGATGTCTGGGAGTGGATCTATCAGCGGATGGAACCATGGAAGCGGAAGTGGATCATAGGGTGGGGGAGGGGGCGAAAATTTTGGGAGCCTTGAAAAATGTGTGGAAGTCGAGAACATTATCCCGGAAAGCAAAAATGGGTATGTTTGAAGGAATAGTAGTTCCAACAATGTTGTATGGTTGCGAGGCGTGGGCTATGGATAGAGTTGTGCGCAGGAGGATGGATGTGCTGGAAATGAGATGTTTGAGGACAATGTGTGGTGTGAGGTGGTTTGATCGAGTAAGTAACGTAAGGGTAAGAGAGATGTGTGGAAATAAAAAGAGCGTGGTTGAGAGAGCAGAAGAGGGTGTTTTGAAATGGTTTGGGCACATGGAGAGAATGAGTGAGGAAAGATTGACCAAGAGGATATATGTGTCGGAGGTGGAGGGAACGAGGAGAAGAGGGAGACCAAATTGGAGGTGGAAAGATGGAGTGAAAAGGATTTTGTGTGATCGGGGCCTGAACATGCAGGAGGGTGAAAGGAGGGCAAGGAATAGAGTGAATTGGAGCGATGTGGTATACAGGGGTTGACGTGGTGTCAGTGGATTGAATCAAGGCATGTGAAGCGTCCGGGGTAAACCATGGAAAGCTGTGTAGGTATGTATATTTTGCGTGTGTGGACGTGTGTATGTACATGTGTATGGGGGGGGGTTGGGCCATTTCTTTCGTCTGTTTCCTTGCGCTACCTCGCAAACGCGGGAGACAGCGACAAAGTATAAAAAAAGAAAAAAAAAAAAAATATATATATATATATATATATATATATATATATATATATATATATATATATATATATATATATATATATATATATATATATAAACTCATGAGGACATAAGATGGTCCTTATGACCCCGACATTTGGAGGTGCTGAGGTCAGGGGTCTTGGTGGCTGTAGCTCTGTTTGACCAGCCTCTCCTTATGATCTAAGGTCACCTACATTGTACGGCAGGAGGTCTGATCCAGCAGAAGGTCTCGTCGCCGGCAGTCCCAGGTTAGTCATAGTGGGTGATGAACCTTATAGTGAGACGCCCAGCAGGTAGGTCGTGGTAGCTGGAGCTCATAAGAATTGAGGGTGACAATGAGGGGATTTTTTTTATCTTTTTTTTTGGTAGTAGACCAAATATGTTTATCGTTTTTTCATCCAATTTCCTGTCGAAATTTCTGCTTGCCTGAGTCTCTCTCTCTCTCTCTCTCTCTCTCTCTCTCTCTCTCTCTCTCTCTCTCTCTCTCTCTCTCTCTCTCTCTTTCTCTCTCTCTCTCTCTCTCTCTCTCTCTCTCTCTCTCTCTCTCTCTCTCTCTCTCTCTCCCACACACACGTCCCCAGGGAAGCATCTATCCAAATCAAAAAAAGAACTGTAGTCACACAGCCACTTCTCGGAGCACACGCGTCCAACTTGGAATGACGGCGGTATGTAAGTGTGGTGTATCCTGGTGTTGTACAACAACAGACCAGATCATTCGCTTACATCTTATCAAGGACGCCAGAGAGAAAGACATTTCTTCCTCCTGCTGGAGAACTCAAAAGTATGTTTAACGTTTATCAAAGACTTGTCGAGACATTGTCCAGCGTGTAGGTTCCGATCCTTCAGCCTCTACAACTGAACTAGCAGAGAGGGTAAAAGCGAGGGTTGAATTGTGTGATTTTTCTCTTTTTTTACTGGGTTAAATGAAGAGGATCAGGCTAGACAGTATCATTAATCTGGCCAGTTCGTCTGAGCTGTTAGGGGCGGCCGTGCAATGGAGGGGGTGGAGGGTTTAATCCTCTGATTACCCAGCCAGCGATGATGGCCGTCCTAATTCTACTGGTTATACTTGGGTCTGGGTCTGCTCGCTTGCTGGTCTGGCTACCCTGGTGTTAAGGCCTATACCCATATAGTTTACGTCTGCTGGGAAGGTGAATCTCACCGGTTTGCCCCTGTTGGAGGTTCTAATCTCACAGGATTACCATCCTTGGACGTTTTAATCCTGTTAGTTCACCCTGGCCGGGGGCGTTACTCATATTTTTTTTCTTGGAGGTTCTAAAACTCGCTGGCTTACCCTTCTTGGAGGTTTTGAGCTCATCGGCTCATCTGTGTTGGAGACTATAATCTCACTGACTCACATTCATTGGAGTTTGTAATCTCACTGACTCACATTTGCTGGGGGTTATAATCTCATTGACTCACACTTACTGGAGGTTATAATCTCATTGACATATTCATTGGAGGTTATCATCTCACTGACTCACATTTGCTGGGGGTTATAATCTCATTGACTCACACTTACTGGAGGTTATAATCTCATTGACATATTCATTGGAGGTTATAATCTCACTGACTCACATTTGGTGGGGGTTATAATCTCGTTGACTCACACTTACTGGAGGTTATAATCGCATGATTCATTTATTGGAGGTTATGATCTCACTGACTCACACTTAGTGGGGAGCTTTAATCACACTGGTTTATCTTAAACTAGTGGCTTCGATTGCAATGGTTTACCTGTGCTGGGCATTCTGACCTGACTGGTTCTCACGGTCACCTACCTTCATCTGACCAACTCTTCAGCAAATCATCTCTAGTCTCACTAATTGAACTGTTCCTAGTGGCCCTAATCCAATCATCACTTGTTGACGCTAATTGTTCCTAATCTTGCCAATCCCCTTCCTTCTGTGGTTTTCGTCTTGCTTGCTGGGTTTCGGTGGATTCCCAATCGCGCTGCTTTATATCAACTAGGTATTCTAATCTCACTGGCTTACCTGTAGGGGCAATTGTGTAATCTCAGTGGATTACATTACAACGACCATGATCTCAGTGGCTCAGATTTTGTGAAAGGGGGGGTTGATCTCCTTGATTCACATGTACTAGGGAACCTTAATACCCCATATTCATAGGTACCTGGGGCCTTCATATTCCTTGCTCATATTCCTTCATATTCCTTGTTGACATTTACCGGGGGGCCTTCATATCCCTCACTCACATATACTTGGGGCCTTGATATACGCAGCTCACTTGTACCTGGGGCTTAATATCGTTGGGTCACCTGTATTTGGGGCGTTAATTTTAATGATTCCCTTGTTCATGTAACCCTGACTTCCATGAATCATCTACAATTGGGCCCTACGTTTCCCTGAATGATCTATAATGGGGGTTCTTAACTCTTCTGATTCACCTGTACCTGGATCCTAGTTCCCTTGATTCAACCGTGCTATGAGCTCTACTTCCATTACTGTTACTGTGGGTCCCAGTACAGTGGACACTCATATCACAGACGCACCTGAGCTGTGTGGCAATAAACTTATCAACACGAGTTACATGAAGACCCTCAGTTCACTAGGTCGTCTGTCACATATATGGCCGTATATTGCAAGTTCACCATATAGCCAGAACGTAACTAGTTTACCTAACCTGGTAGCCTAATTACTAGTTCGGTTAATCATTAATCCTCCTAGTTCACTTTCGTAAGACATTGATGATGATGATATGCAACAAAGCAGGACGCGGGCATAGTTCATTTTAGAGAGCCTCAGTATTTGATTTTCTTGTGATATAAATTTATTTATTCATTTATTATGCTTTGTCGCTGTCACCCGCGTTAGCGAGGTAGCGCAAGGAAACAGACGAAAAAATGGCCTAACCCACCCAGATACACATATATATATATATACACATGTACATAATTCATACTGTCTGCCCTTATTCATTCTCGTCGCCACCCTGCCACACATGAAATGACAACACCCTCCCCCTGCAACAAAGGCCACATTCTTTCACACTCAGTCTCTAGCTGTCATGTATAATGCACCGAAACCACAGCTCCCCCTCCACATCCAGGCCCCACAGAACTTTCCATGGTTTACCCCAGACT
>NC_092242.1:21253761-21316946 GCF_036320965.1 Panulirus ornatus | reverse complement strand
TTGGACTCATGTCTCTTTCTTTTATATATATCCCACTCAATTGCATTTTTTCCCTGCAAAAAATCGTCCAAATTGCCTCTCTCTTTTCTATTTCACTAATAATCTTACTTCTTCATCACACCACTCCACTACCCTTTCTAATCAACCCACCTCCCACGCTTCTCATGCCACAAGCATCTTTGCGCAATCATCACTGATTCCCTAAATTACATCCATTCTCTCCACTCCCCTTATTCCATTGTTCTCACCTTTTTCCATTCTGTACTTAGTCTCTCCTGGTACTTCCTCACACAAGTTCTTCCCAGCTCACTTACTCCGCTCCCCACCTCTCACCCCAACATTCACTCTTATTTTCTGAAAAAAACCATTACAAAATCTTCACCTTAGGCTTCCACAAGATAATGATCAGACATCCCTCAGTTGCACTTATATCAGCACATTAACATCCAAAAGTCTCTCTTTCGGGCGTTACCTGTCATTAACACCTAATCCAATAACGCTCTCTGGCCATCTCTCTACTTACATACGTTTACTATGTAATCTCGCTTTTTAAACCAGGTATTCCAATCACCACTCCCTTTTTCAGCCATAAATTCTACAAGCTCATCATCATTTCCATTTACAACACTGAACCACCCATGTTTATACCAATTATTCTCTCAACTGCCACAATTACTCACTTTGCATTCAAATCACCAACACTATAACCCGGTCTTGTGCATCAACAACCACTAACACACTCATATCAGCTGCTCCCTAAAACACTTGCCTCTCATGATCTTTCTTCTCATGCCCAGTTGCTATGCAACAATAATCACCCATCTCTCTCCATCAAACTTTCAGTTTTTCCCATATTAATCGAGAATTTACTTTCTTACTTTTCTTTTCATATACTCCCACAACTCCTTTTCAGGGAGTACTGCTACTCACCTTCCCTTGCTTTTGGTCCTCTTCTCTAACCCTGACTTTACTCCCAAGTCATTCCCAAACCACTCTTCCCTTTACCCTTGAGCTTCGTTCAATCAGAGCCAAAACATCTAGGTTCCTTTCCTCAAACATACTACTTTCTCTCCTTTTTTCACATCGTGGTGACATTCACACACAAGTTAGACACCCCAATCTGAGTATACGAGGAGGATGAGCACTCCCCGTTTGACTCCTTCTGTTTCCCATTTTTTCGATTCTTTACATGAAAGGAAAAAATCTCGAGTGTATTACAGAAGGCAGGTACCTTGTTTCTCTGTAGGTGGCGAGGGGAATATAATGTGCGATCGGCGCATAGCAACACTGGTCGGTATGTTGTGTAAGGATGGCGGGTGATATGTTGGCCGGGTTTGTGTTGCTCCAGTCAACTGGCAACACTCAAGAATTCTCTCCTTTTGCACGAAAATCTTTCAAATATTTATTTCTATTTGTTCGATTCACACTTCTTTCCACTGGAGATCTTTTTCATATGTAATTCTATACACAGTTGATCTTGCCAAGGTAGTCTTTCTTTTTCTATAGTTTGTGCTTCATTCTCATGTAGCCGTTTTCTTTGTCTCCGAAACTAAGTTTTGCCTCGGTTAGTTACCTCAAACACATTTTTAGGTACATTTCGCACAAGGCTGTTATAATATAGATAGTAAAATATTCATGTACTAGAACGTAGAGTTATAGCGGCAGCAGGAGTAATATAAGAGGAAGTCAAAGTTATTAACTCCAACCATCCGTCGTCTGTTTCCCTGCTGGATACACCCTAACATATATGTGAATGAGCGTGAGACATTACCTGCTTGTGAACCCTCACACTAAGGTGTTTTGAAGCACGACACCATACGCTCCGGATGCCTCACGTCACAAACTTTATAAATGTTGGAGCCAGGAGGATTCATAGACCACGAGGCTTTTGAGGCCATCCTGAGCTTGTGAGGCTTTACATAAAAACATTTCAGAGTCCGTAACCCCACAGGCTCTTGACACCCTCACAATAGGGTCTTCCTTAGTATCGAGTTCCCCTCCTCAGACTCGGTGACGCTGGCACCATTCTTCATCCCTGACCACGAGATCGTGCAGGAGCGCCACATCATCACTGTGTTCCGAAGCACAACGATACCAGGTTGTGATTCATCCTGCTTCACTCCTATGAAGCTTCACGACCCAAGTTTCCCGAACCTCAGAAAAAATGGTATTGCTGCCTTCATGACTGATCCCTAATATTCTGTCATATTCCACTACAATCTCTCTTCGCTCCTTTTTCTAATCGATTGTTCAGAGCTGAGGAAGAAGAGGTGGGAGAGTGGACGGAATGGTTTGAAATGGAAGAGAAAGCTAAAGTGTGCAGTGGTGTCGGGGATGAATTTTTGATGCAATAAGTGATTTTCTGGAAGCGTTTCTTTTTTTGTTTTGTGTGTGCGTTATTTATATCCGTTCCGGCATAGTGGAGTGTGTGTATGCATTAGTGTTGTATCTTTTGGTTTATGAATGGTACGTGTCAAGCTCAGGTGACATTGTTCAGTGTGTGCCTTGGTGGATGACGCAGCCTCTGTACGTGCTATGAGGCTTGAGGGAACCAAGGGTGCTCCATGTCTGTACTGTTGACCAGATCTCGGGTTGGTATATATCATCATTGTCTTCAAGTCTCTTGTCATACTTCTCGGGCTGCTTCTCCCAGGTATGAACCTGATCTTCAACTGTTCGTGCTGGTCTACGGTGTCAGCAGGTTAAGGGGTCGTCCTCAGTGCTGACGGATCGTACACTCGAATCTCAGTATCGTCTCTAACTTTAACATGTGTGATTTGAAGGCGAGGAACAATGGTATGGGCGAGGAAGTTAATACAGTTATTATCATAACCTGGACTAGGTTTAGTCTGTCTGTCTGTCTGTCTGTCTGTCTCTGTCTCTCTCTCTCTCTCTCTCTTTCTCTCTCAGCTGGTAGGGACTAACGGGAAAGGGTCAGGCAGGATCTGCGTCACCAAATCACCGTGCAAATAGATCACGTAGTGACAGAAGGTTCGTGCTAGTGAGACGTAGGGCCTGAGCCTTACAGTGGTGGATCAACCAAGTACTTGGAGGACGTGCGACCCAGGTCTACCAGTTACCAGGTGCACGTGTCAGGGAGAAGCACCGCCACCCAACACAATCTGAGCCTCCGTCCGGCGGAGTACTGGGGTCCTGTACACACTGGGGTTCCTGCCTGTTTTTTATAGTTCAGATGAAAACCGATAAAGGAATGGATCTAAAATTCATTATCAGTTATCATGAATGCGTGCGTAGTATATATATGTTGCTGGGATAAACATGAACCAAAAACACACAACCCACACACCCACACCACACACGAGGCTCCCCCAACTGTACCTACAGGCAATTAAACGTCTACATTTTCTACATCAGGCTGACGATTCCGTGAGGAAATTTATCTGAAAACTCTACGAACAGACTGAGTACGGTGAGCGGCTGAGGAAGTGCGTCGGAGGCAGTGGTTAGGACTAGTAACCTGAAGACGTGACTTGGAAATATTAGAACTGTGAAGTGAGACGCCAGAAGATCCTTCTGACGCAGAAGACGACCGAAATATTAATATTTCCCTGTGACTGAGAACCTCAAGACCTGAGGGTCTGTAGGGCACCTCCCTGGAAAGTTGTACTTACGGACCTGGAGACCTGAGGATCATCTAGGGACGGGTCTGGGAACCTGTAACTAAGGACCTGGAGACTGACCACATCTAAGAACAGTTCACGGACCCACGTCAGGGTCGAGAAGCCGAGAAGACCCTGAGGAGGAACACCACAGCCACTAAAGTAAGTGAGATTTGTTATTTGGTTCAGCTGGGGAACATGCATGTGTTCTCCTCAGTCGTTATCGAGGGAGGTCAAAATCTTTGTCTTCAAGAAGGAAGGCTCACATCACAGTCCTGTCAACCCCCACCTCCCCGCGCGAAGCGAAATGGACCTTCAAGATAAGAGGTGAGGGAATATAACCAACTGATAAGACATTAGCGTTATCATAGGTAACAAATGAACCAATACTGATAAACCAGCAGGGATGTAACACTACAGTTAGGCTAAACGCACGTGACAATGTGGCTTCCCTTCAAGAAATATGTATTCTTTTCATATGAAAATGTGTGTAAGAGATTTACACGATCAATCACATGGATGCCATCCATCAATGTGGCAATAAAAACCCGCTATGGTCGAGCCAGAACTGTACCGTTGTAGCAAGATGAGAGAGCAAACAATGCTAAGCAGCCACACTGAACACTTAACTCGAGAACTGAACCTCTCAAGCAAGACGGTACGACTCTGAACACGACGGTACGACCCTTGAACACGACGACGGTAAGGCCTTTGAGCACGACGGTACGACCCTTGAACACGACGACGGTAAAGCTCTTTGAGCACGACGATACGATCCTTGAACACGACGACGGTAAAGCTCTTTGAGCACGACGGTACGATCCTTGAACACGACGACGGTAAAGCTCTTTGAGCACGACGGTGGACCCTTGAACACGACGACGGTAAGGCCCTTTGAGCACGACGGTACGACCCTTGAACACGACGACGGTTAGGCTCTTTGAGCACGACGGTACGACCCTTGAATACGACGTTAAGATGGATAACCAGAAGCGTCTGTACTGAAAAGATCCTGTTCAGTAGACCGAGAGCTGTGTTGCTTGACTTTTATCTCATGCATTAATTTGAAATACGACGACATGATGACCCTCGAGCACGACGGTGTATGATGTCTTAAGTACGATGACCTTTGACCTGACACTCCGAGGTCAGGTCAGGTCACACCAACATACCCAAGGGTCGTACCGTCGTGATCAAGAGGTTTGACTCTTATTATCATGGCTACTTATGTGTCGTGATCTCATTCTGTAAAGTCTGACAAACGTCTTGAAAACTTTGAGTCAAGAGTTTTAATCTCGAGTCCGTTTAGTGTTGTGTCATGTCTGCTCCAGGGTCTTTACTTTGGCTCTTTATCTATGTGGTGGTGGTGGTGGTGTGTGTATGGGTGGTGGTGTGGGTGGTGGTGTGTGGGTGGTGGTGGTGTGTGTGTGGGTGTATGGTGGTGGTGTGGTGTGTGGGTGTATGGTGGTGGTGGTGGTGGTGTGTGGGTGTATGGTGGTGGTGTGTGTGTGGGTGTATGGTGGTGGTGGTGGTGTGTGGGTGTATGGTGGTGGTGGTGTGTGGGTGTATGTTGGTGGTGGTGTGTGGGTGGTGGTGCTGTGTGTATGGTGGTGGTGGTGGTGTGTGTGGGTGGTGGTGGTGTTGTGTGTATGGTGGTGGTGGTGTTGTGGTGGAGGTGGTGGTGTGCGTGGTGCTGTGTATGTATGGTGGTGCAGTGTATGTGTGGTGGTGTTGTGTGTAAGGTGGTGTTGTGTGTGTGGTGATGCTGTGTGTATGGTAAAACTGTGTTTGTATGGTGGTGCTGTGTGTGTATGGTGGTGCTGTGTGTGTGTGTGTGGTGAAGCTCTGTGTATGGTGGTGTTGTGTGTATGGTGGTGATGTGTGGGTATGGTGGTGCTGTGTGTGTATGGTGGTGCTGTGTGTGTATGGTGGTGCTGTGTATGTGTGGTGGTGCTGTGTGTATGGTGGTGCTGTGTATGTGTGATAGTGCTGTGTGTATGGTGGTGATGTGTGTATGGTGGTGATGTGTGTATGGTGGTGCTGTGTATGTGTGATGGTGCTGTGTGTATGGTGGTGCTGTGTATGTGTGGTGGCACTATGTGTATGGTGGTGTTGTGTTGTGGGTGGTATGTGTGGTGATGTGTGTTTTGGTGGTGCTGTATGTTGGTGGTGCTGTGTGTGTAGGTGTGCTGTGTATAAGTGGTGGTGCTGTGTGCACGGTGGTGCTGTTGTGTGTATGGTGGTGTTGTTCTTTGTGTCCTCTGTGTCTTGGTGTGCTCTGTGTGTCTGGTGGTCTTGTGTCTTTGGTGTGCTTGTGTGTGGTGGTGCTCTGTGTGTATGGTGGTGCTGTGTTGTGTGGGGATGGTGTCGGTGGGGTTTTGGTGTTGGGGGTGCTGTGTGTGTTATGGTGGTGCTGTGTGTGTGTACGGTGGTGTGTGTGTGTGTGTGTGGTTGGTGGTGTTTTTGTGTATGGTGGAGCTGTGTGGGCTATGGTGTGTGCTGTGTGTGTATATGGTGTTGTGTGTGTATGGTGGTGCTGTGTGTGTATATGGTGTTGTGTGTCTATGGTGGTGCTGTGTGTGTATGGTGGTGCTTGTGTGTTTATGATGGTGCTGTGTGGTGTATGTGGTGCTGTGTGTGTATGGCAGGTGCTGTGTGTGTGTATGGCCGTGCTATGTTTGTGTGGTGGTGATGTGTGTATGGTGGTGCTGTGTGCGTATGGTGGTTCTGTGTGTATGGTGGTGCTGTGTGTGTATGGTGGTGCTGTGTATGTTGGTGGTTGCTGCGTATGTGTGGTGGTGCTAGTGTCTGTGTTGTTGGTGTGCGTATGTTGTGGTGCGTGCTGTGTATGTGTGGTGGTGCTGTGTGTATGGTAGTGTTCTGTATGTGTGGTGGTGCTGTGTATGTGTGGTGGTGCTGTGTGTGTATGGTGGTGTTGTGTATGTGTGGTGGTGCTGTGTGTATGGTGGTGCTTTGTGTATGGTGGTGCTGTATGTTTGGTGGTGCTGTGTGTGTATGGTAGTGCTGTGTATAAGTGGTGGTGCTGTGTGCACGGTGGTGCTGTGTGTGTATGGTGGTGTTGTGTGTGTATGGTGGTGCTGTGTGTGTATGGTGGTGCTGTGTGTGTATGGTGGTGTTGTGTGTGTATGGTGGTGCTGTGTGTGTATGGTGGTGCTGTGTGTGTACGGTGGTGCTGTGTATAAGTGGTGGTGCTGTGTGTACGGTGGTGTTGTGCGTGTATGGTGGTGCTGTGTGTGTATGGTGGTGCTGTGTGTGTACGGTGGTGCTGTGTATAAGTGGTGGTGCTGTGTGTACGGTGGTGTTGTGCGTGTATGGTGGTGCTGTGTGTGTATGGTGTGCTCTGTGTGTGTGTGTGTGTGTGTGTGTGTGTGTGTGTGTGTGTGTGTGTGTGTTGCTGTGTGTGTGTGTGTGGGTGCTGTGTGTGTATGGTGGTGCTGTGTGTGTATGGTGGTGCTGTGTGTGTGTATGGTGGTGCTGTGTGTGTGTGTATGGTAGTGCTGTGTGTGTATGGTGGTGCTGTGGGTATATGGTGGTGTTGTGTGTGTATGGTGGTGCTGTGTGTGTATGGTGGAGCTGTGTGTGTATATGGTGTTGTGTGTCTATGGTGGTGCTGTGTGTGTATGGTGGTGCTGTGTGTGTATGGTGGTGCTGTGTGTTTATGATGGTGCTGTGTGTATAGTGGTGCTGTGTTTGTATGGTGGTGCTGTGTGTGTGTATGGCCGTGCTATGTTTGTGTGGTGGTGCTGTGTATGTGTGGTGGCGCTGTGTGTATGGTGGTTCTGTGTGTATGGTGGTGCTGTGTGTGTATGGTGGTGCTGTGTATGTGTGGTGGTGCTGTGTATGTGTGGTGGTGCTGTGTATGTGTGGTGGTGCTGTGTATGTGTGGTGGTGCTGTGTGTGTATGGTGGTGCTGTGTATGTGTGGTGGTGCTGTGTGTATGGTAGTGCTCTGTATGTGTGGTGGTGCTGTGTATGTGTGGTGGTGTGCTGTGTGTATGGTGGTGCTGTGTATGTGTAGTGCTGCTGTGTGTATGGTGGTGCTGTGTGTGTATGGTGGTGCTGTGTATGTGTAGTGCTGCTGTGTGTATGGTGGTGCTGTGTGTGTATGGTGGTGCTGTGTATGTGTGGTGGTGCTGTGTGTATGGTGGTGCTGTGTATGTGTAGTGCTGCTGTGTGTATGGTGGTAGTGTGTATGTATGGTGGTGCTGTGTATGTGTGGTGGTGCTGTGTGTATGGTGGTGCTGTGTATGTGTAGTGCTGCTGTGTGTATGGTGGTGCTGTGTGTGTACGGTGGTGCTGTGTATGTGTGGTGATGCTGTGTGTATGGTGGTGCTGTGTATGTGTGGTGGTGCTGTATGGATGGTGGTGCTGTGTATGTGTAGTGCTGCAGTGGGTGTTGGTGGTGGTGTGTGTGTGTATGGTGGTGCTGTGTGTGTATGGTGGTGCTGAGTGGGTGTATGGTGGTGGTGTGTGTGTATGGTGGTGGTGTGTGTGTTGTGTATGGTGGTGTGATGTGTGTGTATGGTGGTGGTGTGTGTGTGTATGGTGGTGCTGTGTGTGTGTGGTGGTGGTGTGTGTGTGTGTGTGTGTGTATGGTGGTGCTGTGTGTGTATGGTGGTGATGTGTGTGTATGGTGGTAGTGTGTGTGTATGGTGGTTGAGTGGTGTATGGTGGTGCTGAGTGCTGTATGGTGGTGCTGAGTGTGTGTATGGTGGTGCTGTGTGTGTATGGTGGTGCTGAGTGTGTATGGTGGTGCTGTGTGTGTATGGTGGTGATGGTGTGTGTTATGGTGGTGCTGTGTGTGTATGGTGGTGCTGAGTGTGTGTATGGTGGTGCTGTGTGTGTATGGTGGTGCTGTGTGTATGGTGGTGCTGTGTGTGTGTATGGTGGTGATAAGTGTGTATGGTGGTGCTGAGTGTGTATGGTGGTGTGTGTGTGTATGGTGGTGTGTGTGGTATGGTGGTGTCGTGTGTGTATGGTGGTGATTAGTGTGTATGGTGGTGATGTGTGTGTATGGTGGTGCTGAGTGGGTGTATGGTGGTGCTGTGTGTATGGTGGTGGTGTGTGTGTTGTGTATGGTGGTGTGTGTGTATGGTGGTGTGGTGTGTGTGTATGGTGGTGCTGTGTGTGTATGGTGGTGGTGTGTGTGTATGGTGGTGCTGTGTGTGTATGGTGGTGGTGTGTGTGTATGGTGGTGGTGTGTGTGTATGGTGGTTGATGTGTGTATGGTGGTGCTGTGTGTGTATGGAGATGCTGTGCATGTATGGTGCTGTGTGTGTATGTGTGTGTGTGTGTATGGTGGTGGTGTGTGGTTGATGGTTTGTGGTAAGGTGTGTTAAATCATTAGTATGATAATCGTCTGCGACTGTGTGATGTAGTGGGTTTTTCCCTCAGAGTTCAGGTCAAAGACCAGAAGAGGCAAAGGTCAGGCCATCATGACCAAAGGTCGTACCGTCGTGCTCAAAGGGCCTTACCGTCGCGTTCATACGCCGTACCGTCGTGCTGGGAGAGACGTACCGCTTTGCTTGAGGGGTTCACACTCAAACTTTCCTAGATGGGAAGAGTCGTCCCCCTCACAGTTTCCGCCACTTCAGAGCCCTGCCTTCATTATGAAGCCGTCCTGCACCCGCGGTGTACATAAGGTTCTGAAGCGCATGGTGGGGGTCCGTTCAGTAGGTACTGTGGTCTTCTAGTGCGAGGTGCAGTCTTGTGGCCCGTGCCGCTAACGTTCACTAGTGCTCAGTAACCTTCTAGTACAGCCTGTGGTCTTCTAGCATAAGCTGAAGGCATCTAGTACGTGTGTTTATGTGTAGTCAGTCCTTCAGGGGCCGACGCGGGTCTTCGAGCGCGTGCAATTCATCTAGTGCCCACTAGAGTCCTTTCGTAGATGCAATCTAGAGCCTTCTAGAGTCCTCTAGTGCGTGTTAGAGAACCCTGGCATGCGTCAGGACCAGCTGCAGTCTGAACTGATGTTCCAGAAGATACACTGTGGGAGTAAATTCGTACCAACGTTAACTTTTCAGTCCCTCTGATTACACTGGTAACTCCTCCTGGCTCTACGTTTACACAAAAGATAAAAACCACATCCAATATCAAGTCCTCTGAAGACTGAGTCATTAACTTTTGGTAAACATAAACTGCACTGCAGTTCTTCCACAAACATCGACCAATATATACACGTATTTGCAAGACATGTTGGTAGTGTTCACGGCATAACAACCAATATATATATATATATATATATATATATATATATATATATATATATATATATATATATATATTACATATAATACCATGGGCCTCCTTCATCGCTCAGATAGCCGGTTATGTCCACCGGGTAGGATCACAAATCATAATGTTGAGTGATGTTAAGTGTATCTTTGTGGGTGACCACAGGGGAAATGAAGAGGAAATATTCCATATCTTTATTGTGCAAGTTGCATCCTGGGCATGAGGAGTCCTATGTTATGTTTAAACATTGTTTGTAGAGTTGGAGCGATGCGCTGTGTCCAGAACATAGACGGGAAAGTGTACCTCGTACATGCCTGGGGAATGTAGTTTGAGATATGTATATGTCTGATAGGGGTGGGTCTGTTAGCGTTTGTCGGGTCATTACGGTACGTGTATGTTCTGATGTTGTCGTGTTTTCTGGGGGTGAGGGAAGCTGTGAGTATAGGTTTTTGTATCTATCAGGGGGTTGGCGGTTGTGTGTGGGGAGGTTTGGTCTTCCAATAATTAAACTGCTACGCAACAGATGATGATTGTAAGTGCTTTGTTTCGCGTGTCATGCAGAACTCTTAACTGCTCGCTTGTGACATGGTGGGTGAGCAGGCAGGTTAGGTATAGCTTTGGGTGGAGAGGATGAATTGTTTTTAGAACTTTTGAGGATACTTAGGTGTTCTTTTACTCGTCCAAATCTGGTACCAGTTGATGATGGTGGTGTGGGGGAGTGCACGTCATGCGTGAGTCGCATGTGATGCCCAGTATGGTTGGGTTTTGTAATGAGAGGTTATGGGAGGGTGCAGGCAGGCTGTCAGCGGGGAGAGAGAGAGAGAGAGAGAGAGAGAGAGAGAGAGAGAGAGAGAGAGAGAGAGGGGAGGCGTCTGTGGTGATGCATACATTTGGTTTTAGGTCATCCAATGTCCCAGTTGTGTGAAGTAGTGTTGTATGTTTGTTGTTGTTGTTTGGACAGTGTTAGATAGTCCAATGCAAATGAAGGCCATTTGTATATGAAAGGACTTTCACAACGCAGTTTGTAAAAGGTCTTGGAAGGTCGTGGAGGACGGCACTTAAGAGGGTTAGGGAAAGGACTGTATCTTGATGAACACCACCGTGGGATTTGTGGGTGAAGCCTATGCGAGTGACTGCCTTGGTGGCGAGCAATATAGCTGGCTAACCATTTATTGTTGATGCTGTGTTGGGCGGCATCAGGTATCTTTGGCTTGTGTCCCGGTAGAGTGTTGAATGCTTTGTTTATGTCTACTGCCACTAGTACTGTGCGGTAGGGAGGGAGGGGTGGGGGCTGGTGTTGATTGTGGTCATCAAGGATGTGTTGTGCGAGGTCTGAGTGCAATGCGATTATGGAGTGATCAGGTACAAAGCCGTAGGCGAGAGGAATGGTCTTGATGAGCATCAATCATTGCATCACGAGATGTGGTAATCGTGAGGGAGAAGCCTGGGTCGTACAGCTCTCCATATATCCTAGTGGTGAGTGTGCCACCTGCTGGCTTGGTTGGTGGTGGTGGTCATGGAGTGCGAGGGAACGTGTTGTGGGGCTGGGGGATCATCCATGATGCAGCCTGGGAGCCTGGATGCCGTGTACTGTGTGTAAGCTGTCTAGTCTGGTTCCATGTAGTTTGTATGTCGTTCTTGGTCACTGTGGGCCAGGTGGAATGTTATAAATATGTATGTATATATATATATATATATATATATATATATATATATATATATATATATATATATATATATATATATATATTTATTTATTTATTTATTTATCTATTATACTTTGTCGCTGTCTCCCGCGTTTGCGAGGTAGCGCAAGGAAACAGACGAAAGAAATGGCCCAACCCACCCCCATACACATGTATATACATACGTCCACACACGCAAATATACATACCTACACAGCTTTCCATGGTTTATCCCAGACGCTTCACATGCCTTGATTCAATCCACTGACAGCACGTCAACCCCGGTATACCACATCGCCCCAATTCACTCTATTCCTTGCCCTCCTTTCACCCTCCTGCATGTTCAGGCCCCGATCACACAAAATCTTTTTCACTCCATCTTTCCACCTCCAATTTGGTCTCCCTCTTCTCCTCGTTCCCTCCACCTCCGACACATATATCCTCTTGGTCAATCTTTCCTCACTCATTCTCTCCATGTGCCCAAACCACTTCAAAACACCCTCTTCTGCTCTCTCAACCACGCTCTTTTTATTTCCACACATCTCTCTTACCCTTACGTTACTTACTCGATCAAACCACCTCACACCACACATTGTCCTCAAACATCTCATTTCCAGCACATCCATCCTCCTGCGCACAACTCTATCCATAGCCCACGCCTCGCAACCATACAACATTGTTGGAACCACTATTCCTTCAAACATACCCATTTTTGCTTTCCGAGATAATGTTCTCGACTTCCACACATTCTTCAAGGCCCCCAGAATTTTCGCCCCCTCCCCCACCCTATGATTCACTTCCGCTTCCATGGTTCCATCCGCTGCCAGATCCACTCCCAGATATCTAAAACACTTCACTTCCTCCAGTTTTTCTCCATTCAAACTCACCTCCCAATTGACTTGACCCTCAACCCTACTGTACCTAATAACCTTGCTCTTATTCACATTTACTCTTAACTTTCTTCTTCCACACACTTTACCAAACTCAGTCACCAGCTTCTGCAGTTTCTCACATGAATCAGCCACCAGCGCTGTATCATCAGCGAACAACAACTGACTCACTTCCCAAGCTCTCTCATCCCCAACAGACTTCATATATATATGTATATATGTATATACATATGTATATACATATGTATATATGTATATGTTGGAAAGGATCACAATTTTGCGCGATCAAGATATTCCTATGAGTCCATGGGGAAAATTCGTGTAATAATCACATTATCAGGGGAGACTCATGAGAGAAATATAAGTCAGTTGACATACATCGAAGAGACATAGCTAGGACGCCATTTGGTAAACATGTGATCACATGTTTAGCAAATGGCGTCCTAGCTTCGTCTCTTCGATGTATGTCAACCGACTTATATTTCTCTCTCGTGTCTCCCCTGATAATGTGATTATTACACGAAAGTGCACTTGGGAACTTATCGTGTCTCATTTTCCCCGTGGACTCATAGGAATATATATATATATATATATATATATATATATATATATATAATGTGTGTGTGTGTGTCCGCGCGCGCGCTCTTACATAAAAGCCTAGGACCCTTTTGTGGTGCCCCTGGAGGTAGCTACATAAGGCAAGTTCCGGCTGAGGAGGCCAACATGGGAATTCCTCAAGCTCGCTGGGGGAAGTTGCCAAGCTACACAACAAAACACTAAGGCAATAATGGCTTAGGCCTTGCCCCTGTGGGGACTGCGTCCCAACCTTGGTCAACATACACCAAGGTCTCCTATACTGTCCCCCTCCCCTCTCCATGTAAACACTAGCCAACAATAGAGTCCTTCCTGTATCCTGTACACGACATGATTACAATCTAAGACGAATCAGTGGAATGACTAGGGGCCATGCCCTGTACAGACCAGGCGGTTCAAACAGTCTGTTAATTATCCACATCTCACCAGGACACAACCTGAGCTCCGACACGCACTTATGTAACCCCCACCGTGTCTGTATCACAAGCCGAGGACTTGGTGGCCAAGCTGGTCATTTAAATCTTCCATTGAAGCCGCTGCGGTCACTCACGTCAAGTCTACAGCCTACACAACACCAACACCCCAGACCCTGCTGGGTGGTTCTCCGGCTTTGTTAATTCATCATTCCGAGAATAATTGTTGTGTCAGGATGTCTGTCTGTACCTGACCTTTTGCTGGTCTCTTATTTTCCATCACGGTACAGAGAGGCTGGCCACATGGGACACGAGTTTCCCTCAAACACAAGTGCGACGACTAGCGCAGCAAGTTTGCTCACCCAACCAAACTTTTCACGTTGGTCAGATTTAAGCGCGGGATTTTTCCCTCTTGCTTTACGTAAAAGGCTTTCTCTATTTCTTTTTAACTCCTGATACACCAATACTGCCATAATATATATATATATATATATATATATATATATATATATATATATATATATATATATATATATTTTTTTTTTTTTTTTTTTGCTTTGTCGCTGTCTCCCGCGTTTGCGAGGTAGCACAAGGAAACAGACGAAAGAAATGGCCCAACCCACCCCCATACACATGTATATACATACATCCACACACGCCAATATACATACCTACACAGCTTTCCATGGTTTACCCCAGACGCTTCACATGCCTTGATTCAATCCACTGACAGCACGTCAACCCCGGTATACCACATCGCTCCAATTCACTCTATTCCTTGCCCTCCTTTCACCCTCCTGCATGTTCAGGCCCGATCACACAAAATCTTTTTCACTCCATCTTTCCACCTCCAATTTGGTCTCCCTCTTCTCCTCGTTCCCTCCACCTCCGACACATATATCCTCTTGGTCAATCTTTCCTCACTCATTCTCTCCATGTGACCAAACCACTTCAAAACACCCTCTTCTGCTCTCTCAACCACGCTCTTTTTATTTCCACACATCTCTCTTACCCTTACGTTACTTACTCGATCAAACCACCTCACACCACACATTGTCCTCAAACATCTCATTTCCAGCACATCCATCCTCCTGCGCACAACTCTATCCATAGCCCACGCCTCGCAACCATACAACATTGTTGGAACCACTATTCCTTCAAACATACCCATTTTTGCTTTCCGAGATAATGTTCTCGACTTCCACACATTCTTCAAGGCTCCCAGGATTTTCGCCCCCTCCCCCACCCTATGATCCATTTCCGCTTCCATGGGTCCATCCGCTGCCAGATCCACTCCGAGATATCTAAAACACTTTACTTCCTCCAGTTTTTCTCCATTCAAACTTACCTCCCAATTGACTTGACCCTCAACCCTACTGTACCTAATTACCTTGCTCTTAATCACATTCACTCTTAACTTTCTTCTTTCACACACTTTACCAAACTCAGTCACCAGCTTCTGCAGTTTCTCACATGAATCAGCCACCAGCGTTGTATATATATATATATATATATATATAATATATATATATATATATATATATATATATATATATCATACTTTGTCACTGTCTCCCGCGTTAGCGAGGTAGTGCAAGGAAACAGACAAAAGAATGGCCCAACCCACCCACATACACATGTATATACATACACGTCCACACACGCACATATACATACCTATACATTTCAACTTTTTTTTTTTCAAACTATTCGCCATTTCCCGCGTTAGCGAGGTAGCGTTAAGAACAGAGGACTGGGCCATTGAGGGAATATCCTCACCTGGCCCCCTTCTCTGTTCCTTCTTTTGGAAAATTAAAAAAAATTGAGAGGGGAGGATTTCCAGCCCCCCGCTCCCTCCCCTTTTAGTCGCCTTCTACGACACGCAGGGAATACGTGGGAAGTATTCTTTCTCCCCTATCCCCTGTTCAACGTATACATATACATATATATATATATATATATATATATATATATATATATATATATATATATATATACACAGACATATACATATATACACATGTGTATAATTCATATCTGCTGCCTTTATTCATTTCCGTCACCACCCCGCCACACATGAAATGACACCCCATTCCCCCGCACGTTCATATTCAGTCTCTAGCGGTCATTTATAATACACCCAAACTACAGCTCCCTTTCCACATCCAGGCCCCACAAAACTTTCTATGGTTTACCCCAGACGCTTCACATGCCCTGGTTCAATCCATTGACAGCACGTCGACCCCGGTATACCACATCGTTCCAATTCACTCTATTTCTTGCACGCCTTTCACCCTCTTGCATGTTCAGGCCGAGATCGCTCAAAATATTTTTCAATCCATCCTTCCACCTCCAATTCGATCTCCCACTTCTCGTTCCCTCCACCTTTGACACATATATCCTCTTTGTCAATCTTTCCTCACTCATTCTCTCCATTTGATCAAACCATTTCAATACACCTTCTCCTGCTCTTTCAAGCACACTGTTTTTATTACCACACATCTCTCTTATCCTTTAATTACTTACTCGATCAAACCACCTCATACTTCACTCTGTCCTTAAACATCTCATTTCCAACACATCTACCCTCCTCCGCACAACCCTATCTATAGCCCACGCCTCGCAACCATTTAACATTGTTGGAACCACTATTCCTTCAAACATACCCATTTTTGCTTTCCGAGATAATGTTCTCGCCTTCCACACATTTTTCAACGCTCCCAGAACCTTCGCCCCCTCCCCCACCCTGTGACTCACATCCACTTCCATGGTTCCATCCGCTGCCAAATCCACTCCCAGATATCTAAAACACTTCACTTCCTCCAGTTTTTCTCTATTCAAACTTACCTCCCAGTTAACTTGTCCCACAACCTTACTGTGCCTAATAATCTTGCTCTTATTCCCATTTACTCTCAGCTTTCTTCTTTCACACACTTTACCAAATTCACTCACCAGTTTCTGCAGTTTCTCACCCGAATCAGCCACAAGCGCTGTATCATCAGCGAACATCAAGGAAAGTGATGTAAGGTTTTTTCGATAAGGAAATAATGGTTTTTATGGCCATGAGGATAATCTTTGTGTTTGATAACTGATTTTCTTTTCTTCAACATTCTACGCTTGGAAGTACTATGTATCAATGACACGTATATTCTTTAGCTCCGGAAATTTTTTCTCTATAATCATGTCCACGTTTTCCGGCGCCAACCGACGTTTCTGACCAGCGAAATAAATGATTACAATACAAATAGGCTTTTGTGTTGGCTGCACATAGGGGTGCGCACGGCCCTGAAAATCACATTTGTGGCAAGGCTGGGTGGGTTCAGCAGTGATTTGGATATTGAATAGTTCAGCGGTTTGTGGTCGAGATGTTTTTGTGTGTAGGATCTTTGTGTTCATAACAGTCTTTGTTGGTGGCTTTGGAGCGACTGTGGCACGAGGAAAGGTTGCTCTGGAATTAATTATATATATATATATATATATATATATATATATATATATATATATATATATATATACATATATGGCCACTGGTGTTGCCAGACAGGGTGGAGAGCGGGGGCAATCAACATCTCTTGCCTTAACTTCATCACAATCGAATTTCCCTTCACTCGCTCTGCTTCCATGTTCTTTAATCGTACAGTTTTGAAGAGAATACGTGCCTGAGGGTACATTTCATGAGGACTGAATGGATACGTTAGGTGAAAATGTTTGCGAAGGAACGTACATTTAATGCACGGAGCTCTTGCCACTACACCTAAAAAACGTGTTCCACCAACCTCTCCTGTGTTCATCCATCAGGAATTACCCTCGTATCTCTCTTCTTTGCCTCCATGTTGTCTCATCTTATATCTTTCAGCCCCCTTAAATTTTAGAGCTTTATTCCTCATTAAGAAAGCGACGGAAAACTATATTGGTCATCTACTTTGCACGCTCACATATTTCGCACTTAATCAAAGCTGAACATCGGACGTTGTTACGTCATGTCTCATTTCGTCGAGGTTTTGAAATTTCGCTTAGTTCGGCCTGTGACTTATGCCAGGTGCTAACAGATGCACGACGCAAACATCAGATGGGTCAAAAAGCGATCACCAAGACTCCACACCACACAGCCTCCATCCCTGTGATATCATTAATCTTAGCCACGTCGTCTGAGGAGGTGTCCGTATGCGCTGCTCAACCAAAAACATGGTAACTTTCACTTGATAACTTTGGTGGCAGGCTAATGTTCCGAACTCACGTAATGACTTCGAAGGCAACATAATGTTCGACACTTTCAGTTAACAACTTCGATGGCATCGTAATGTTGTGAGAGAATTCTTCAGGTTGTAACCCCCCCGTCCCGCTGCTCTCCTCCATCTGTTGTATATCATTTGCTAAATCTCACTCTGTTCTCTCCCAGTTCAACCCTTGCAGTGTCCGCCACCAAATCAATACCTAACACCAGCGGTCTCGCTTTCGCTGAGCATTGGATCACTCTCAAATATTACCCCGAGTCTGGCGGCTTCCAGCTGGGCTGTTAACCGCCCGAGATGGACGGTCAGACCCTCGCGTGTGCAACGGTGTGATCGCCCTGTGTGATGGTACAGCCTTCACCTTGATCCTCAATACTCAAAGGCCGTACGTTTGTATTCAAGGGTCGCACCGTCGTGTTAACAGGTTGTACCGTCGTGCTCAAAGGTTCTACCCTCGTCCTCGAGGGGTTAAGATAAGGTTTTATCTTATCTTCCAGCACAGGTCGTCCCTTCAACGCACTCCACAGATGACCTCCTGCTTACTGCCCTTCACCATCGACGCCCGTCCCCCGGCTGCCCCCACCCCGTCAGTAACCTCCCTGCCGGCACATACCGTCGCTCCGGGAGAGTTGGGTCTGTGTGGGAGTGCAACAGAGGAGGAGGGATGTGGGTGGTGGGGAGGGGGATCGTCTTCATCCCAGATAAACAGCCTCATCGATTCTCGTTCTTATTTCGACGATGATGTCCCGCACAACCCTGGCTGGAGGCACCCAGTCCTCCCAGCGACGGCTCCACCTTCTCCCAGCCATCCTGGCTATCGTGTCTGTCCTTACCTCAATTCGTGAGCTAAAATTCATCTCGTGACTCTGTGAATACGAAGGCAGTGGTACTAACATTCACGTTATTGGCTTTCAATATATCAGTTATTGAAATCTTGTCTTATGGTGGCATTTATCCCTGGGTCATCTGTCAACCATCTAAATATCGGTATAGCATTTTCATCCTTGGTATATCTTGTCGTTAGGTTGTGTCAGATTCCTTCATGAGCTTCGTTTGTTGCCGTCATACATTCTAAGTGGATTTACGTGTATCAAATACAATCATTTCCGTATTTTCTTTATCTTAATTTCCCGCATAACGTTGCCATGCCTTGTACGAACCAGGCAACACCCACACTGACCACTTCCATCGCTCTGTTCCTCACAGAACACAGAAACGCTAAGGTAAAGCTGATAAGCAAGACGTGCGCGACACAGCCACAGTCAAGCAAGACCAAGCAACACCACGCACTGGTGAAGCAACACGGGATTAGGTCGGACTCGCGAGGCAGAGAACTCGACAGTGTACACCTCACCTACCTCCTGGTCTATGTACCTCCACTGTGCCTCGTCTGAGCATCATCATCTCCACCGTACCACCACCATCATCATCTCTCGGTCAACCAGGTGATAGCCCGAGGCAGAGGCGAGTGACTGCCTGCCGTGATGACACGTCGTCTGGCTTCACCCCAATACCCGCATGACGACCTCCACGTCAAGTGGCTCGGACATCTCTCTCTCTCTCTCTCTCTCTCTCTCTCTCTCTCTCTCTCTCTCTCTCTCTCATGCTTCCCGACGACTTTGAAAAATGAAAAAAGTCCACAATTTTTAGGGTTACGTGCCCGTGGCTTTGAGAGAGAGAGAGAGAGAGAGAGAGAGAGAGAGAGAGAGAGAGAGAGAGAGAGTATGTGGATCACACTGCACGTCAGTGTTGGTACTACCAGTGTGGGGAAGCCTGGATGTGTGGGTGACGGGTATGGTCCTCAGCCACACTCCACCTTCCCCTCCCTCACCACAAGATGGCTTCCTCTCCTCACACGGCTCTCTTATAGATCCTTCAGCCGCTTCCAATAATCTGGTCTCACGGGCCTTTTAATCCCCCCCACCCCCACCGCGGCTGACGGGAAGCCCTTGGAGCACGACGGTACGACCCTTGAGCACGACGGTACGACCCTTGAGCACGACGGTACGACCCTTGAGCACGACGGTACGACTCTTGAGCACGACGGTACGACCCGCTGAGCACGACGATACGACCCTTGAGCACGACGGTACGACCCTTGAGCACGACCGTACGACTCTTGAGCAGGACGACCCTTGAAGATGATAGCCTGCCTTACGACCTGGCTTTTAAGGCCTCCACGCACAAGACCGGCCACCAGCGCCTATGGGTCGTGCCGTCGTTTTCACGGGGTCGTATTTCCGTCGAGCATAAAGGTCGGATCGTCGCACTCGTCGTCGTACTGTCGTTAAGTGACCAAATCTTCCCAGCAAGTCTATTTCTCTATCTACATGCTCAATGCGTACATGCACGAACATACATTCGTACATGTATGCACGTATCCGCCACAGTACGCAATGTCGTGGAGACTCGTATACCTACATGACGCTGCATCGAATCCAAATCAATGAAGTATTCACTTATACATGTGTATGTAAGCAGACACATACCATTTACTCTGTCTCTCACATACCAGTATACATACGAGCCTATGTATGACATGTATATACGTATTCGAGATACACACCACATTCATTTCTTCACACGGGCAGCAGACAGAGACATAGACAGAAAGACACAGACAGACAGAAACTGGTCTCATACATACAAAATTCGTCTCTACGGCCTTAAGCCTCTCTCTCTCTCTCTCTCTCTCTCTCTCTTCTCTCTCTCTCTCTCTCTCTCTCTCTCTCGTCACGACATTCAGGCTCCCCTGACACTTGCCTGGACCCTCCAGCAACGACCCCAAGCTTTTAGGGCGACGCCAGCGTTGCCGGAAGGAGGGAAAGCAGCAGGAAAGCCGTTCCCCCTACCAGCCTCAGACAACACTGGTCCCACATCACCATCCCCACACCAGCCTCACACAACACCACGACCCTCGCCAGGAGAAACGTCTAATTTTCTTTTAAATCTAAATAAAGGAAGTGTGGCAGGCAACCTCTCCTCGTCTTCAACTGATGGCTTTTCCTAGTCTGGAGCCAAGTGTCGTTCAACTTTTTCACCCTTTCTCTTCTCTGCTCCAGCGACATCCTAGCTTCCTGTCCTCACGATGAAGACGATTTTCCAGGCAGCCTTACGTCCTCCAACTCCAGCTTGGGTGGCTAACATTCCCATACTCGCCTCGATGCCACCGTGCCTCTCCTACTGACCTCTTGTCGAATGGTCCAAATAGCATTTCTCTCTCTCTCTCTCTCTCTCTCTCTCTCTCTCTCTCTCTTCTCTCTCTCTCTCTCTCTCTCTCGATATGATCAAGGCGTATGGAGCAGATAGCCTCCATCCGCGTGTTCTACAGGGGTGTGTCTCTTAAACCTACGCTCGTATTTGCTCCTTGGTTTTGCTTCTGCTCAATAACTAGAACTTTTCTTTCTCTTCGAGACAAGTAATCTCCTTGTAAGTATCGTCCTATGGCCCCGAATATACTGTTCTTACAATCTTCGAATCTCAAAGATTCCAATTTCTTCAGCATCTTGAATCTCAATCTTCTTTTCGATCATCAGTACCATTTCGCAATGCAAGATCCATCGGCGATAACGTCTCCAACATTCCTTATATAAGTCTGGTTATCATCTCTGAGAGAACTGAGGGAAATCCTATGACGTAGCTCTTTATGTATCCAAACCTTTTGTCAGGGTGTGGCAACAGTGTGTGATCTCCCAAGCACCTCCTCCTTCCCCTCACTCAGTTCTGTTTTGTCCACCAGCTTCACCTCACTTGCCGACCTCGCAGCTGATGGTGGATCAAGACTGCCCTTCTTCCTTATCCACAGAGGCATCCCCAAGGGTTCCGCCTTGTCTCCCACGATCTTTCCTCAGGGAATAGCCAAGTTCTGGCGAACGCTGAGGACTCGTCAGTGCGCTCCTCAACTTCTTCCATACCTCTTCCATCTTCTGTCGCTCAATCTACATCTCATCCTGTCCCACATGGCTCTATAAAGCTCAAGATTCGGACAGCTCTTCGTGGGAGAAAACAGACCCTAGTTAAGTTTTACGTCTCCAAAATCCGCTTTCTTCCCATTCCTCTTTATAAAACCCTCACAATCTTCCCGTCTCCTGTGAAGATTCTATACCAACACTTAATTCAATTACCACACTTGGGATCACCATAACGTCTTATCTATTTTGGACATCTCACATTAAACAAGAAACCTCGCGTCTTAAAAAAAACAAACAAACTGGGAGCAGTGATCAGATGCCAAAGAATCTTCCTTTGTGAACACTTGCTTCGCAAACACAGAGGAACGATTCGTCCTTGTAGGGTGGTACTGCTCTCACACCTGGGCAGGTTCTAACTGTACATACTTACCTGACAGACACGAGTCCAAAGCAGTCCAACCTTACCAACTCTCTCAGTATGACCTCAAACCCTGACCCATGAGCTCGACATGATAGTGTTCGTTATCTTTTCCTCTTCCATAGATACAAAGGAACACAAAGGAATTCAAACAGCAACAGTACCACTGGGTTCTTTCGAGATTGTTTGTCACAGTGGAAAATATCAGACACACTGATTAGTGTGGTAAAAGTTAGAAGGTATACAGAGAATTCACAGGGAATGACCTGCTAATTGTTATTTTGACTATGAAGGCGCAAATAATGTAAGTCGTGGACTTGAAGCCAAATATTCATCAAATCTATTCTTAGACGTTTACTACAGTACTACATCAACAACTGTACTTGGCAAATCGTTTCATATGTTACTAATCCTGTTGAAGAAAAAGTTCTTCGCTTCGTTCGAGTTGAATCGTTTGCCCAAGAGTTTGTATCCATTACTACGAGTAAAATCAGACGAATCAAATCTTTGGTAATTTGACAAATCAAGATTAACAAAGCCTTTGATCATTTTGAATAATTGTATCAGATCGCCTCTTAACCTTCTCTTTTTTTAAGCTAGATAGGTTCAAGTCGTTTAATGCCATCTCGTAGGATTTGTTTTTCAGTTCGGAAATCATCTTGGTTGTTTTCGGTAAGGTGACCAAAATTGAACACAATATTCAAAACGTAGACGAACCATTGAATCATAAAGAGTAAGGATGATATTCCTGGACTTTAATTCGAAGGCTGTACCTAAGAAACCAAGAATTTTGTTATCTCATTTCACAGCTTGTGTGTGCCGCTTACTTGGGTTTGGTCACCAGAGATGATTACATCCAAGTCTTTTTCCTTATTCACCTTTTGTAGTTCAACAGAATTCATACTGTGGTTTGCCTTTTCGTTTTTCTTAAACTTTGTGCTTATCGATATTAAGATTCATTGGCCACTTATGAGCCCAGTTCATCAGTGTGTCTATGTCAGCCCATTATTAGTATCATTAATATGATTGAGAAAGAGGAACGGTCCCAAGACTGATCCTTGTGGCACTCCACTTGTTACATCTAACCATTCTAAGGCTTGACCATTGATCACTGCTCTATGTTTACGGCCAGTTAACCAATTTCCAATCTACTGAAGTACAACCCCATCAATACCATGTGATCATTCTTGTTGGTAATCTTTGATACAGAACCTTATCGGGAGCTTTTTGAAAGTCTAGATAGATAACATCAATTGCTTCACTTTCGTCGTACATGTTGATTATGTCATATAAGAAATCAGGCACATATGTTAAACATGAGCGATATTCTCGAGAAGCATAAATCATGTTGAGAATCGTGTATCAAGTGATGGTCCTGTGAATGGTTTCCCATTCTATCTCGACTGATAATTTGCATAAGTTGTCCAGCTACAGACGTTAAGCTAATTGGACGATAATTTTCGGACAGTGAATTATTACCTTTTTGGAATATCGGTGTTGCATTGGCAAACTTACATTCATCTGGAACTTTTCCTGTAGCGAGTGACTTATTGAAAATGACAGTCAAGGGTTTTAACACTGTCAATTTTCGCCTTTTTCATTGTCTTTACATAAAACTTATCGGGTTCTGCCGTTTTATCTATTTTTATTCCGTCTATTGCTGAAAGTATGTCCTCGACTTTTATGTCAATATGTTGAAGAACGTTCCCTTCTCTCATTAGTGAAACTGGGTTCGGGACCTGGATTGTGTCTTCCATCGTAAATAGATGCAAAAAAGTCATCATTATTTTTGTCATGGCTTCATTGTCTTGAATCAAGTCACCGTTTTCTGTAATTAATGGACCTGTTGACTGGGTAATGACTCTCTTGCTTCTAACATGACTGTAATATTCCTAAGAGTTTCTTTTGCTATGTTCGGCAATATACGCTTCATATTGACGCTCACTTTGTCATATAACTCTCTTACTTCCTGTACGCCAGTTTACATGACTTTATCATGTTGATTATTAGATTCTTTTGAGTTTCTTATGAGCTACTGTCTTAGACAACAGGGACTTTTATATTTCACCGTCCATCACCTTGGTTTTGTTTTAGAAATACACCTTCTACTACGCATTGGTACGTAGGTTCCCTCTGCTGATGTGAAGGTTTTTGTGAAGCTTTTCCAAGCTACGTTCATGCCATCTTTATTGACTATCGTCTCAGGTTCGTCTGTCACGAGCAATGCAAACAAAGAATTTAAAAATTTGCTCGTTTAAAATCGGGTATTCTTTGGCGACGGTCATGTTGACGAACATGTCACACAGTGTTGAAAGCGACCTCAAAAACAATTTGCCGGTGATCGCTTGTGCCAAACTTTCCTCCCACTTCAACATTATTAACGAGATGCTAACTTGTACTAAGAACTAAATCTAATATATTCTCGTCGCGAGTAGGTTACTCGACTAATTAGATTAGGGGCACCATCGAACAGATCTAGGTAGAGTCCACGGCCGGAGCTACTGGCAGGGCGAAAGAAAGATGTGTGTGTGTGTGTGTGTGTGTGTGTGTGTGTGCCTCCGCCAGTAGTGAGACCATGTAATGGTCGGTAAGATGGCGCGTCACATACACAGCCGCTGGCCACTCAAGGTTGGGCCTTTGTGTTGTACGTTCACCACCAAAGCTGCGGAACCTTACCTTCTCATTTCTCCCAGACAGCCATAATCTATCTATTTCTAGAGGAAAGCTTCCTCACTTCCTGAAAATCCCGGTTTTCTTCTGACTTCTGATTCTCTGTGGACGTTTTCTACACTTCATTTAAGGTCTAGCTTCTATGAAGACTTTGGTCGGTGACTGAAATCTTCATTATAAACAAACATGTCACGTCAGAGTGTCACTTCAGACATCGTTTCTCAGAAACCAGGAATTGTCTAGGTCGCCGACATCTCTGTAATTCTTGTCGTCTGCGTAAAACTCAACCTTAAACCATCTCGAATGTTCAGCCGAGAGAGGAGTTTCGTAAAGGTCAAATATGGTGGATGTAATCCCACACCTCATCACCCCTGGCTGTGTAGCACTGAGCTGCTGGGGATCTCAAGCTCCAGGAGTCTTATCATGTTGCAATATTACCAGAACAAAGATGACGACGAGTCAAAAATAAACTTTTCCCCCTCCGTAGTTTGAAAAATATTTTTCACGTTTTGGAAGTGCAGATTACTTCGTCATGTGTGATTACCTGAAAATTAATCCTTTCAACCCACCCATTACGCAGTGATGTGAGCATTTTGTTTATCTTTACCCTGAGGCCCAACGTTCAAACTCATTAATTATACAGAGCTGCAAGTGTGAGGAAACCAAGATTCATTAACCAAAAGATCTCATTAAATTCAATATAAAATACTCATTCCAGACTTCAAAAACTCCACTAATCAAGCTTACAAACCCTTGCAAGCTCTTATCCTTAATTGAGTTATCTAGCTACAGTGTAAGACACGAGATCTTTATAACTTTCCTATTTTACTCTCGAGAATAAATTAACGAATATGAACATTCATATCTCGCGCCAAAAATCCTCGACAAAAGTGAGGGTTTTTAAGAAGTCGCCGTCGCAAGGCTGCAGATCCCACAAAATAAAGTTGATTACAGTACATTTTTGTCACAAGGTTCGTGACGTGGCTGAAGGTAAGAGTGTGGACACGTAAAAAACCTGCCTGATGGCTGGATGATGAGGGGCGGGAACAGACGGGGTTCTGTGTGGGCGAGAGCTTCGTGTCTGACGGGGAACAGTAAACCCACTCCAGCAGCCGGCCAGCCTCCTCGAAGTAACCGGAGTTCGAAACGAAGCGCATTACCTTACGTATCACGAGTCTTGAACGCATCATACATGTCTTCACTTCTCCTCACTCGTCTTCCCACACTCAACAGTTTCGTAGCGGAGGAAATTAGTGAACAGCTCTTTCATCTTGACAGTTAACTGGGCAGCAGCCGAGACGCTCCACTGCTCACGGAGCCACAGTGGGAACCAGATGATTCGTAAGATCACTCGTAACAATGTCTTTCAAAACTATCTTTCTCGTTCAAGTGTTTCGTCTGAGACTTGAAACTCTTCCACTGAAGACATGGTTCCAGGCTTGTTAGCCGAACTTTCAGAGGGAAAGTCTGCAACGTCGTTATGTCATGCAACGGCTCGTCATGCAATGGGTCGTCACGCAACGGCTCGTCACGCAACAGCTCGTCATGCAACGGTTCGTCACGCAACAGCTCGTCAAGCAACGGCTCGTCATGCAACAGCTCGTTATGCAACAGCTCATCATGCAACGGTTCGTCATGCAACAGCTCGTCATGCAACGGCTCGTCACGCAAAAGCTCGTCAAGCAACGACTCGTCATGCAACAGCTCGTCACGCAACGGCTCGTCATGCAACGGTTCATCACGCAACAGCTCGTCAAGCAACGGCTCGTCATGCAACGACTCGTCACGCAACAGCTCGTCAAGCAGCGGCTCGTCATGCAACAGCTCGTTATGCAACAGCTCGTCACGCAACAGCTCATCATGCAACGGCTCGTCAAGCAATGGCTCGTCATGCAACAGCTCATGCAACAGCTCGTCAAGCAACGGTTCGTCATGCAAGAGCTCATGCAACAGCTCGTCAAGCAACGGCTCGTCATGCACCAGCTCGTGCAACAGCTCGTCAAGCAACGGCTCGTCATGCAACAGCTCGTGCAACAGCTCGTCAAGCAACGGCTCGTCATGCAACAGCTCGTCACGCAACAGCTTATCATGCAACGGCTCGTCATGCAACGACTCGTCACGCAACAGCTTATCATGCAACAGCTCGTCAAGCAACAGCTCGTCACGCAACAGCTTATCATGCAACGGCTCGTCATGCAACGGCTCGTCACGCAACGGCTCGTCTGCCCCATCAAACCGTTTTCTTCCGTCTTGCGGGACAGTACAGTTGTCGTGTTTCAGTTACACTACAGCGCTTGTCCAACCAACTCCTGGGGTGGCTACATCTACTCTACAATCATTCACTTTCGTCTTCCATGTTATTATTATTATCATTATAAACATTATCATCATTATTATAATAATTAATGTTATCGTTATTTCACTAGCTCAAGGACCCAGCTTTTCCTGGACTGAAATCAATATTTCAATTATATATATATATATATATATATATATATATATATATATATATATATATATATATATATATATATATTATCCCTGGGGATAGGGGATTAAGAATACTTCCCACGTATTCCCTGCATGTCGTAAAAGGCGACTAAAAGTGGAGGGAGCGGGGGGCTGGAAATCCTCCCCTCTCTTTTTTTTTTTTTCCAAAAGAAGGAACAGAGGGGGCTAGGTGAGGATATTCCAAAAAAGGCCCAGTCCTCTGTTCTTAACGCTACCTCGCTAACGCGGGAAATGGCAAATAGTTTAAAAGAAAGAATATATATATATATATATATATATATATATATATATATATATATATATATATATATATATAATATATATATATATATATATATCACCCACATCATCCCACTGACCCCGGGGACTGCCTACCCCTCCAGGCCAGCCCAGCTCATCCAAGGCGCTGTATGTCGTGGCTCGGCTAGACCCGCTCACGCCAGGCATTGTAACTCATATGGCGCTGACATACAGACAGACAGACAGACAGACAGACACACACACATACACACACACACACACACACACACACACACACACACACACACACACACACACATAAACTGGCTATTATATCACATATACCTCACTAGAACCCTTCAATATTTAACAACTAATGTTAGATTTAACTACGAATGTTAAATCTAATAATTAATGTTACATTTTGTTGACTGGTGTGGAAGTCCCACAACATAATGTTTGCTTAGTCTTGTAACACTGCAACGGCGCAAGAAAGGCATAATAAGAAAAAAAAATAGACATTTGTAATGTCTATTACAGTAAAGGTTTTCTAAGTAACATAACAATTACACCAATTCTCTACACTTAATCAACCCACATTTCACCATCACATAAAGATCCCAAGTTGTCTCATCAACCAATATCTTACCAGACTTCAGATAAACAGATCTGCGTGTGTATTAACCTACATCTCTGTACACCTAAATATTATCTACGGGTTTAGGAAACCACATATCAATACTACATCAGAAAATCTACCCACGTTCCTGCCTTCCATTATTAGCCAGTTATCTGCATTCACTCTTTACTTCACAGACAACCCACTTAAACAACTACTTAACCACAGTTGTTAACTAGGGGGAAAAATGTTCAACAGATGTGTGTGTGTGTGTGTGTGTGTGTGTGTGTGTGTGTGTGAACTTGTTACACTGCGAAGACGACAAAACTCGTTTTCTATGACTCCTTCGAACTGATCCTGCCCAGCGTCTGGTACGATGCTCATTCTTTCCTCATATTTTCAGATGTTCAATCTTTATGGTGACGCGATTCCTTGTTTATTATCGACATTTTTCATAAACAGACTCTATGTTATTTATCCTTAGTTCTCACAACATCTTTTGTCGTCTGCAGAATGTTATCTCCCGACAACAACGCCAGAGCAAATCTAAAAAAAAAAGAAAAAAAAAAAAAAAAAAAAAAGGACGCCATTGTAAAATTTGTAGCGTCTATACACGCTACTATAGACCTTGTAAGATCGGATCGCTCATGTGCCATTTCGCTTTGACGTGTCGGAAATGATCTATCTTACACTTAATTCCGAAATGAAATGGATAATTAATACAAAAGTTTTATATGATTTATGTGAAGTTGCTGGCCAATGTGATTTTCATTTAGTACTGTAATACTAGAACACTTTTTTTACGTTGTTTCTGCAAACATTTACATTATTTTACAATTGTAAAATTACCCTTGTTATTACTTCAGTCAAGAGTTCATTTGTTTGTTATTACTTCAGTCAAGAGTTCATATTTTTCTATGTAAATGAGGAGATTACATCACAGACACAATACGATTCTCTTTTTTTTATTTGCTTCGGTCATCTCTCCATTTAAAAGTTGAATATCCTAATTAGTTAGTGATAACTTAGGAAAACTTACAATACCAGGAATTAGCGGGATATATGGGATTATCCTACACCCTCCCAGATCCATCAAGTGGTCTTCCGTGGGCGCCTCTGGCCAGCTATGTGGACGCACCTTGACCTCTCTTATTATCTACTCGCGATAGAATGAATCCCTGGGATAATGCGTATTGCAGTGGAATTTATTAAAAAAGGGGGTGACTGTATTGTTGACTGGTTGGTAAGGTTATTTAATGTATGTATGACTCATGGTGAGGTGCCTGAGGATTGGCGGAATGCGTGCATAGTGCCATTGTACAAAGGCAAAGGGGATAAGAGTGAGTGCTCAAATTACAGAGGTATAAGTTTGTTGAGTATTCCTGGTAAATTATATGGGAGGGTATTGATTGAGAGGGTGAAGGCATGTACAGAGCATCAGATTGGGGAAGAGCAGTGCGGTTTCAGAAGTGGTAGAGGATGTGTGGATCAGGTGTTTGCTTTGAAGAATGTATGTGAGAAATACTTAGAAAAGCAAATGGATTTGTATGTAGCATTTATGGATCTGGAGAAGGCATATGATAGAGTTGATAGAGATGCTCTGTGGAAGGTATTAAGAATATATGGTGTGGGAGGCAAGTTGTTAGAAGCAGTGAAAAGTTTTTATCGAGGATGTAAGGCATGTGTACGTGTAGGAAGAGAGGAAAGTGATTGGTTCTCAGTGAATGTAGGTTTGCGGCAGGGGTGTGTGATGTCTCCATGGTTGTTTAATTTGTTTATGGATGGGGTTGTTAGGGAGGTAAATGCAAGAGTCCTGGAAAGAGGGGCAAGTATGAAGTCTTTTGGGGATGAGAGAGCTTGGGAAGTGAGTCAGTTGTTGTTCGCTGATGATACAGCGCTGGTGGCTGATTCATGTGAGAAACTGCAGAAGCTGGTGACTGAGTTTGGTAAAGTGTGTGGAAGAAGAAAGTTAAGAGTAAATGTGAATAAGAGCAAGGTTATTAGGTACAGTAGGGTTGAGGGTCAAGTCAATTGGGAGGTGAGTTTGAATGGAGAAAAACTGGAGGAAGTGAAGTGTTTTAGATATCTGGGAGTGGATCTGTCAGCGGATGGAACCATGGAAGCGGAAGTGGATCATAGGGTGGGGGAGGGGGCGAAAATTTTGGGAGCCTTGAAAAATGTGTGGAAGTCGAGAACATTATCTCGGAAAGCAAAAATGGGTATGTTTGAAGGAATAGTGGTTCCAACAATGCTGTATGGTTGCGAGGCGTGGGCTATGGATAGAGTTGTGCGCAGGAGGATGGATGTGCTGGAAATGAGATGTTTGAGGACAATGTGTGGTGTGAGGTGGTTTGATCGAGTAAGTAACGTAAGGGTAAGAGAGATGTGTGGAAATAAAAAGAGCGTGGTTGAGAGAGCAGAAGAGGGTGTTTTGAAATGGTTTGGGCACATGGAGAGAATGAGTGAGGAAAGATTGACCAAGAGGATATACGTGTCGGAGGTGGAGGGAACGAGGAGAAGAGGGAGACCAAATTGGAGGTGGAAAGATGGAGTGAAAAAGATTTTGTGTGATCGGGGCCTGAACATGCAGGAGGGTGAAAGGAGGGCAAGGAATAGAGTGAATTGGAGCGATGTGGTATACAGGGGTTGACGTGCTGTCAGTGGATTGAATCAAGGCATGTGAAGCGTCTGGGGTAAACCATGGAAAGCTGTGTAGGTATGTATATTTGCGTGTGTGGACGTGTGTATGTACATGTGTATGGGGGGGGGGGGGCCATTTCTTTCGTCTGTTTCCTTGCGCTACCTCGCAAATGCGGGAGACAGCGACAAAGTATAAAAAAAAAAAAAAAAAAAAATATATATATATATATATATATATATATATATATATATATATATATATATATATATATATATATATATATATATACACACGCACCCGGACAAAACCTTAATCTAAAAGTAACAATGTGTAAGTAAATCACTATCTAAAATCCTAATACAAAACCTAAACCTCGTATGATAATTTTAATGTACACTTAAACCTCTTAAACCAAATACCATCCTTAATAACAAACTAATCAGCTAAAGATGAACCTCAACACTGGAGTCACGACAGACATTCTAAATAAATTGTTGTGCCCAAAAATGAAGCATTCGCTTCTTGTCTTACTTTTGGGTTTAACATGTTTATATCCTTCCAGGATAAGAATGCTGCTGGTTTTGATTTTAGGCCGCTGGTTTTAGGTTTATCTTACGGTTACCGAAGATTTCGCTTTGGATTTTTTTTAGGTTCCCTTAAGAATCTTAACGTGGGTTTTAAGTTTTATATTAGGTCTTATATTCTCGAACAACGGGGAAAGACTGGTGTCTGTCAGGTCTGCTTTGATGTTGGTCATCCACGACACAGCCAAACAACACCGAGCCACAGACGCACGTAATCAAGGACACACAGACTTTCTAAAAGCTCCTGACCACAGACCCACCATCAAGGACACAGCCTTACAACACCCAGCTATAGACGTCCGTGATCAAGGACACAACACCAACCAACCACAGACGTCCGTGATCAAGGACACAACCAAACCAACCACAGACGTCCGTGATCAAGGACACAACCTAACCACAGACATCCGTGATCAAGGAAACAACCGAATAACATCCAACCACAGACGTCTGTGATCAAGGCCACAACTTAACACCAACCACAGACGTTCATGATCAAGGACACAACCTAACAACATCCAACCACAGACGTCCGTGATTAAGGACACAACCTAAAAACACCCAACCACAGACGTCCGTGATCAAGGACACAACCTAACAACACAACCACAGATGTCCGTGATCAAGGACACGAGCTAACAACACCAACCACAGACGTCCGTGATCAAGGACACAACCTAACACCAACCACAGACGTTCATGATCAAGGACACAACCTAACAAAATCCAACCACAGACGTCCGTGATCAAGGACACAACCTAAAACACCCAACCACAGACGTCCGTGATTAAGGACACAACCTAAAAACACCCAACCACAGACGTCCGTGATCAAGGACACAACCTAACACCCAACCACAGACGTCCGTGATCAAGGACACAACCTAACCACAGACATCCGTGATCAAGGAAACAACCTAACAACATCCAACCACAGACGTCCGTGATCAAGGACACAACCTAACACCAACCACAGACGTCCGTGATCAAGGACACAACCTAACAACACAATCACAGACGTCCGTGATCAAGGACACGAGCTAACAACACCAACCACAGACGTCCGTGATCAAGGACACAACATAACACCAACCACAGACGTTCGTGATCAAGATTACAACCTAACAACATCCAACCACAGACGTCCGTGATCAAGGACACAACCTAAAACACCCAACCACAGACGTCCGTGATCAAGGACACAACTTAAAAACACCCAACCACAGACGTCCGTGATCAATGACACAACCTAAAAACACCTAACCACAGACGTCCGTGATCAAGGACACAACCTAACACCCAACCACAGACGTCCGTGATCAAGGACACAACCTAACAACACCTAACCACAGACATCCGTGATCAAGGACACACCCTAAAAACACCCAACCACAGACGTCCGTGATCAAGGACAACCTAACAACACCCAACCACAGACGTCCGTGATCAAGGACACAACCTAACAACACCCAACCGCAGACGTCCGTGATCAAGGACACAACCTAACAACACCCAACCACAGACGTTCGTGATCAAGGACACAACCTAACACCCAACCGCAGACGTCCGTGATCAAGGACACAACCTAACAACACCCAACCACAGACGTTCGTGATCAAGGACACAACCTAACAACACCCAACCACAGACGTCCGTGATCAAGGACACAACCTAACAACACCCAACCACAGACGTCCGTGATCAAGGACACAACCTAACAACACCCAACCACAGACGTCCGTGATCAAGGACACAACCTAACACCACCCAACCGCAGACGTCCGTGATCAAGGACACAACCTAACAACACGCAACCACAGACGTCCGTGATCAAGGACACAACCTAACACCACTTAACCACAGACGTCCGTGATCAAGAACACAACCTAACCACAGACGTCCGTGATAACAACATAATCTAAGTACCATCAAGCGACCTTACCTATTACACGAACCGAATCTCAGCCAATTTAATTTGCCCAAGATTGATATTCTCAACCTCGGCTGAATACAACGTACCTAATTGCCTGGAAGCTAATTATGTACCTGGTTAATGAATTATACACCCGTCGAGAGAGAGAGAGAGAGAGAGAGAGAGAGAGAGAGAGGAGAGAGAGAGAGAGAGAGAGAGAGAGAGAGAGAGTTGGATGATAAGCAAGGGAACATTTCTGATCTCCTCCCTATATACAGGGGTGGTGACATTTCCTGTGATATATATATTTTCTAGTGACAGGGAAGATCCATTTGCCGTCTGACTTCAAGTCTTTAAGTTTCCCTGCCACTTGACCGTCAAGGTCAGTCGATACGTCATGGGTTAATCTGATCTACGTCGCCAGTAGCACGTAGCTGTTTTTCTTCCTTTTAATTTTCTTCCTTCATCTGAACATGAACCAAAGTGAATGTGGTTGAGGTATACATGAATCTATTTCGACTGTAAAGAAGATGATTGAAAGTTTAAATTACACTGTCAGTCATAAATTTGACCACATTGCTCACCTTGGTCTGTTAGTGGTCATATTATTTCAAATTCTTCCTTTTCTCGACTGTGTTTGATTCACGCCTTAGGGAGGCTTCGTGTTGTGTGTCTGCGTTCTCTATCTATTACGTGTTCTCTACCTTCCGCCAGTGTTCTCGTGAACTCTTAAGGATCTGATGATCTTCCGTTTGATTTAAATTTCTTAATCTTTTTTTTTTCGTGTCAAATCATTTTGATGTTCTAGGTCATCCAGACGGATCTTGAGTTTTCACCGATTCACTTCATATTCCTCATTATGTATTCATACAAAATCGTCTATTTTCAAAAGTTCCTCTTCATATCTTCAACTGTAGGTACATCAAGGAGGTTCATTCACTTACTGTTGTTACTCTCGTGAATCATTTTCTAAATGTTGGTTCAGTAACTTGGTGATCGAGAGTTTATGATCACTAATTTCAAATTTTGCATTCATCTCTGTCCTAACAATGTTGTGGTCATCACCTGCCAGGGTCTCACCTCCCTGCCAGGAGTTGGTCACGTGGGTAACAGTGGTGACAACTAGATCAAGAATGTTGTTGCCTCTTGTATAAGTGTATAAACTTGCTGGTTTAAAAAGTGTATCTTATCAAGTCTGATTCAGCTGTTTCCTCCTGATCACATGTTAGGCTGCTCCAGTCTTTCCTAGGAGTCTTGAAGTCGCGTACAGTTGCAGTTTTCTTGTTGATCACAACTGAATTCTTTGATAAGTTTTTAAATTTCTCCGCTAACATAACGTCCTTGTTGATCACAACTGAATTTATGTCGTTATACAGAATTAGGTCAAGTTCTTCCTTTTGGTTTGGAAGTCTTGATATGACACCAAAGTAAAGCTCATGTCCTTAATTTTGTGGTTTATATTAATGTACAGAGTTGCACGTGTATATATATATATATATATATATATATATATATATATATATATATATATATATATATATGTGTGTGTGTGTGTGTGTGTATATATAACATGCACCCAGACAATTACACTATAGATCTAAATACCCATCTTGCCTTGTGCAAAAGGCACTTGGTGACCATTTTACAAGCAGATGTTGCTCGTTAACGTTTGAATCTCACGTCTATTCACATTGTGACAATGTAGTACAGCGGTAAGAGCACATGATGTTTACCAAGTACGTTCCAGCATTATCTCTGGCTTTAGTGTACATTAAGACTATTTCCCTTAACAATTCACGAAGATTTTACGAATCAAATGTCTTGGTCCAGTGTACATGTAGACATCATCAGTGTGACGTGTGCTTGTAGTGTGGTGTAGAATCCCTCCTAACATGGGCCTGGTCACTGACCTCAAGGCTGACTCAGTCTGCCTTTGCCGGGTGGTGGGGTCGTCTTACTTAGCCCCACCATCACCACCTTAATAAGTGTGGGCAGGTGGGAAGCCCCGTCTACTGAACCCGGTCACCGACCTGTTGTCGATCCGACTTACCAGGCATGACTGTGTTACATGACCATCTTCTAACCTGACTCCCAGCTTCGTGTTTCCTCCTCAACCTCCGGGTTCTTAGATGCCTTGCTTCTAACCTAGACTACCGTGTACTTATCATCTCTCGTTCTAAAAGTCTAGTAAGGCGAGCTATCCTTACTCTGTTCAGAGAGTAGATGGTCATACCAAAGAGGCCTCTGTCAACACCACAGTGATTCCATAGATCGAAATATTCCACAATTTCTTTCTCTACAGAGACTCGACGCTGCTGCCTATACCCAACATTCTACTCTGAGTGTGTGAACCTACAGCGTATATCTGGTCAGCCATCCTCACAGAAGTAGTTTCAAACGGCTCTATGTAAGCTCACAAATGAGAGCCTTATTTCGCCCATGACTTCTACAGATATGCCCCTTACTACATTATCCGTTCTCATCTGCGCTACGAATGTCGTTTCCCTGGATATGTTCGAGACTGTGTCATGGATCTTCCCAGGCTTATCATCTGTCTTAGCCCCAGGGAAGCACAAACGTTGCCTCGTATTTCCACAAGTGCCACCCTCCTGGTCTTGATGTCTGGCTAGATAACCTCAGACGTGGTCCTCGAGCCCACCTAACCTAGTTAGTGTCGGTTCCTCTCGCGTGTGAACCACTTCAGACCGACGTGTTCCTTCCTACCTGGCTGGGAGGGACGTCTTATCCTCTGGTCTCCACAGCCACCATCCTCGTGTCTGAGGTGTTTTTCTCTGTTATTTACTACTGCTTCACTCTCGTCAAAATATCCTGCCTTTGTGGACATCAAGCCTGCATCATTCCACTGTACCTCCATCCTATCCTCCAGATTCTTAACTTGTCGTTGCTCCTATTTTCAACACCCAGTCTCTAGTGTACCTCACAAAATACACACACACACATACAAAAAAAAAAAAGATTGATCACTCAGCTTCTGGCGTACTACCTCACAATATATATATATATATATATATATATATATATATATATATATATATATATATATATATATATATATACAAAAAAAAAAATGTGATGATCTTTCTCTTCGGGTAAGAAATCATTGGTGTAGTCTCTGTGGTGGGAGGGGCAGGTGAGACGAGATGCGCGCGCCACATTTAATGAAGGGTGATGGGTTACCCTGGGGAAGCACCGGAGGCACGCCCATTCTCGTCGAGAGAGAGAGAGAGAGAGAGAGAGAGAGAGAGAGAGAGAGAGAGTCCTACAATCCCTCGCTCTCCTCTGCCACTCTACTGTTGTTCTTCCACAACCTGGTCCCACGTCCTACACTGACCTGGACAACAATGTACACACGAGACAATGATTGAATCACAAATGACGATTCGAAATAACACGTGATCAAATGAACGAAAGAATTCCTTGTGAACCTCAATTTCGAAGAGTCTCCCCCCAAAGCCTCAGTACTGACTATGGCATGTGGTTGGGAGATTTTATTTCTAAAAGTGATTATTTTACGGATACTACGAGAGCCTGAGGCCCTGGGAGGAACCAGATTCGTTACCAACTGTGTTACGTCGATCTTATAAGAAAATGGTCAGCCGCTCCAGGGGATAACACAGTGATTCGATTTTCCTCTCTTTCCATCCAGCTCAGCCTGAAGCAGTGTACGTCTGTCTGTACTGAAGTTACAGAGTAACAACTCGTACCTCACCACACGGAACGGATTTTTGAGTTCCCATTTGGAAGGTCTCAATACAGACAGCGTGTGGATAAACTTGGTCAGTATAACCCTCCAAGTTGCACAGAAAACTCCACCGGAACTTTTAAAAAAAACTTTTCACTCCTGAAGATCAGGCGGGAGACATCCCTCAACTTGACTGTTCATACAACTACATATTTTACGTCACGACAGACGGGACGAGCGCTCCTAAACGGTAACCGCAGACTAAGACACGGCAGGGCAGTGTTCAAGACCTGGGATTTTAGGAAGGTTTCGCCAGCGTCATGTAAGACAACTGACACTAACCCCCCTCGCCTCGTCAGCACCAGCAGCAGCGCCACGTCTCTCAGCGGCAAGATTGGAAAGCTTGTTAGAGCAAAATGTTCTCCTTTTCTTGACAAAAAAAGAAAAAAACTATTTATTAAAAGACTTGTGAAGAAAAATGTAAGTAAATCAAACATTTTGCTATTGCTGCGCCGCATCAGGACCAAGAGTTTTACCTAAGTAATTAAGTGGGGCTCGAGCAAATGAAAACTTTGACTTGAACTTGAGCACGTCAGCTGGTCCTACCATGAGAGATGATCCCAACTTGAGCACGTCAGCTGATCCTACCATGAGAGATGATCCCAACTTGAGCACGTCAGCTGATCCTACCATGAGAGATGATCCCAACTTGGGCACGTCAGCCGGTCCTACCATGAGAGATGGTCCCAACTTGGGCACGTCAGCTGGTCCTACCATGAGAGATGATCCCAACTTGTGCACGTCAGCCGGTCCTACCATGAGAGATGGTCCCAACTTGGGCACGTCAGCTGATCCTACCATGAGAGATGATCCCAACTTGAGCACGTCAGCCGGTCCTACCATGAGAGATGATCCCAACTTGTGCACGTCAGCTGGTCCTACCATGAGAGATGATCCCAACTTGGGCACGTCAGCCGGTCCTACCATGAGAGATGGTCCCAACTTGGGCACGTCAGCTGGTCCTACCATGAGAGATGATCCCAACTTGGCACGTCAGACGGTCCTACCATGAGAGATGATCCCAACTTGTGCACGTCAGACGGTCCTACCATGAGAGATGATCCCAACTTGTGCACGTCAGCTGGTCCTACCATGAGAGATGATCCCAACTTGAGCACGTCAGCCGGTCCTACCATGAGAGATGATCCCAACTTGTGCACGTCAGCTGGTCCTACCATGAGATGATCCCAACTTGGGCACGTCAGCCGGTCCTACCATGAGAGATGGTCCCAACTTGGGCACGTCAGCTGGTCCTACCATGAGATGATCCCAACTAGTGCACGTCAGCTGGTCCTACCATGAGAGATGGTCCCAACTTGGGCACGTCAGCTGGTCCTACCATGAGAGATCCCAACTGGCACGTCAGTCGGTCCTACCATAGAGAGATGGTCCCAACTTGTGCACGTCAGCTTTTCCTACCATGAAATGGTCCACTGGAGACATTGATTCCTGAGAGATGTCTGCAGCAGGGTCTCATGGAGATTGACCAATCTGTGCACCTCAGGTGGTCCTGGAGAGATGTCCTCAAATGGTCATGCCTCTGAGAGACTGTCTGACGACACCTGCAACTGGTGCCCCGTGAGACATTGTGCATGGAGGAGTGTTCAGATCCTGGAGGAGGTGTCCTTCGTCCCTGGAGAGATGTGTCCTGAGCAGAGTGCCTCTGGAGAGGAGTGCTATCCTGAGCAGGAGGTCTGGACAGGTGCCCTAGAGGAGTGTGCCCTGGAGGAGTGTGTCCTGGAACAAGGTGCCCTAGAGGAGTGTATCCTAGAGCAGAAGGGTGCCCTGGAGGAGTGTGTCTTGGAGCAGAAGGATGCCCCTGGAGAAGAGCGTCCCGAAGAAGGATTCCTAAAAGCAGAGTGCCCTAGAAGACCGCGCTTACAGTCAGGTGTCCTGGAGCACAGCGCCGCTTCTCTGCAGGTGTGGCACACACGAACGTATCGCACCGTCTTCCTAAAGTTAGCGGGACTTTGTCTCCCTGGCACACCGCACCTGGGCCCACTGCTCCACGAGAGACATCATACCCCAGGATCCCCTTGCTCGCCCCACACACGGGGTCTGCCGTGCGGAGGGCAAACACCGACTGATTTTTCTCCGTCACCTCGCGGGAGGCCCAGCCAGCGACCGTGCGTCATTTACCAAGGCCCTTTACGTGTTGTCTCAGCCATTACCAGCGTTAGTGAACCACCTGCCACAGACAACCCCCTCCACTCCACACTGGAAGAGTGGGTCGACTCCGGCAGTGACTCTAGAATGTGTCGTCATCACCTGAACTCACACACACACACATGGCACGATCAGTGTGTCAGGACGCCCCCGGACAGACAAGCTGATCAAATTAACACAGGTTGATACAGCGGTCCCTCATTACTTACTCTGACCCGCGCGCCGTTGGCAGGGCAAGTCGACTTAGGGCGGCCAATTAGGTAAAGTGGAACAGAGTGAAAACAAACTCTCCCGCAGTAGAAACTTTAAACAGCTTACTGCAAAACAGGTGCGTAATCTGTAAGAGGTTTTGTTAAGCTATTATATATATATAAATGTGATCCAGTATCACATAAATGTCAATCCTTAACATTCAGCCTCACACAAACTGATGTTAGTGTTGAGCGCTTACGGCGCGGATCATGGCGTGTCTTTTTTCTCTCCCGCAGGTAACATGTTGTGATGAATTGATGTGAAAATAGAATTGTGCCACAGCTACAGGTGCTCTGTGGGTCTAAGGATGACGCTAGGAACCAGTGCAAACGCAAAATCAGCCTGGATGACCAGGATTATAGGAAAACTAAGTCACCTTATCTAAAAAAAGTATACTAAATTTAAATGAACTTAAAACAATAAACATTGAGAGACGAGTTAAACACGAAACATGACCACGGAATATGCACGACTGTCTCAACCCAACCATGAGCAACTATATCAAAACGAAAGACAAAGAGAAAACGTACAAGATACAATGTGATCACGACCAGCCTTACGTGGTAAAGTAGCTGGTGACGGCGAAGGGGGACGGTCTGAGCTCAACCATGATAAATCCTTGAAGTGTGTGTGTGTGTGTGTGTGTGTGTGTGTGTGTGTGTACACAGAGCCTAGGAGGAACCACACAATCCTCAACCACACAAGATCCCTCGAGGGTCTGTCTGGTGGGGAAGAATCAGAAGGTGACGGCGGCTGCCAGTGAGGAAGTACCTCTGGGAAGCTATGTGCCTCATGTTACCGTCCAGTTAGTCTTACGAGTCAGCTTGAAGTCAAAAGATGGCAGATTAATAAGAAACAAAACTGATGTTTTTTTCTGAATTTCACATGATATCAGCTTCAGCAACAAAAGACTTGCCTGATCAATCTACTAGCATATATCAGTGTTACACATGACAACTGGCGCGTAAAAATACCGTCTGATATAATATACTTGACTTTCAAAAGATATCAGATAGAGTACCTCACAAGAGACTATGTTAATCAAAATCATATGGAACAGAGGACGAACTACGTGCATAATTTCAAGTGGCGAAGCCTCACAATTTCTGAACGTGACAAGTTGTGTGCCACAGGGGTCGCTCCTTGGCTCTGTTCTTTCCATAATATTCATTAATGATCGTGAATTAGGTCTCCCATCTAAGATCTCGACATCTGCTTTAGATACAAAGCTAAGAAGTGAGTGCTGAGAAGGCAGAGTGGTAAGACACTTGGCAGATGAAATCTAACGAAGAAAATGTACTGTTATACACTTTGGAGATAAGTAAACACTAATCCGTATAGGTTCGAATCCTGGTCGCCGCAACCGGTCCAGAGTTAACTTAGCTGTTTATCCTCCCCTAGAGACTTAGGCTAGAATATATATAATATATTATATATATATATATATATATATATATATATATATATATATATATATATATATATATATATATTGTCATCGAGAGGTCCTTGATTAGGGCATTCAGTTGCCCGTGCCGTCTGTTATAAAAAGGAGAAATAACTGTAATCCGCTGTGTTAAGTAGATGGTTGAAGAGAAGTATCCTGGAGTAAGTCAGTAAGTCAGTAAGTCACTGAAGTGTATCAGTGTCCAGCGATAAGGGGAAACAGTATCTTAGCTTACATTGCCGGGAACATATATTCATAAAATTCTATTTCTCGTTTCTAATGCTCTCGTAAGACCACACCTTGAACATGTGATCCAGTTCTGGTCCTTGATCTACAAAGGGAAAAAGGAGAAGCTGGATAAAGTACAAAGAAGGGCAACAAAAATGATTCCCCACCTCTGAGATATTTGGCGTATGAAGAGAGGCGAAAAATATGAAATCAAAATCCCTTTGAAGAAAATACAGTTACATGGATAACTGGAATAAAACTTACAGTACAAAGATGTAAAACTTGCGCAGGAAAAGTTTCTCTGCAAAAAGGTGCGTTGAACACTGGAACAAATTATCATCAGAGGTCGCTCATGTAAAGACGATATATACCTTCAAAAACCGGGTGGAATTTTTTTCATCAGCTTGGCTGGAAACCCTCCCCTCCTTGTATCTTAACTTTCTAAAAGGGGAAACAGAAGAAAAAGTCACGCGGGGAGTGCTCATCCTCCTCGAAGGCTCAGACTGGGGAGTCTAAATGTGTGTGGATGTAACCAAGATGAGAAAAAAAGGAGAGATAGGTAGTATGTTTGAGGAAAGGAACCTGGATGTTTTGGCTCTGAGTGAAACGAAGCTCAAGGGTAAAGAGGAAGAGTGGTTTGGGAATGTCTTGGAAGTAAAGTCAGGGGTTAGTGAGAGGACAAGATCAAGGGAAGGAGTAGCACTACTCCTGAAACAGGAGTTGTGGGAGTATGTGATAGAATGTAAGAAAGTAAACTCTAGATTGATATGGGTAAAACTGAGAGTGGATGGAGAGAGATGGGTGATTATTGGTGCATAAGCACCTGGGCATGAGAAGAAAGATCATGAGTGGCAAGTGTTTTGTGAGCAGCTGAGTGAGTGTGTTAGTAGTTTTGATGCACGAGACCGGGGTTACAGTGATGGGTGATTTGAATGCAAAGGTGAGTAATGTGGCAGTTGAGGGAATAATTGGTGTACATGGGGTGTTCAGTGTTGTAAATGGAAATGGTGAAGAGCTTGTAGATTTATGTGCTGAAAAAGGACTGGTGATTGGGAATACCTGGCTTAAAAGAGAGATATACATAAGTATACGTATGCAAGTAGGAGAGATGGCCAGGGAGCGTTATTAGATTACGTGTTAATTGATAGGAACGCGAAAGAGATACCTTTGGATGTTAATGTGCTGAGAGGTGCAAGTGGAGGGATGTCTGATCATTATCTTGTGGAGGCGAAGGTGAAGATTTGTAGAGGTTTTCAGAAAAGAAGACAGAATGTTTGGGTGAAAAGAGTGGTGAGAGTAAGTGAGCTTGGGAAGGAGACCTGTGTGAGGAAGTACCAGGAGAGAATGAGTACAGAATGGAAAAAGGTGAGACTAAGGACGTAAGGGGAGTGGGGGAGGAATGGGATGTATTTAGGGAAGCAGTGATGACTTGTGCAAAAGATGCTTGTGTCATGAGAAGTGTGGGAGGTGGGCAGATTAGAAAGGGTAGTGAGTGGTGGGATGAAGAAGTAAGATTATTGGTGAAAGAGAAGAGAGAGGCATTTGGACGATTTTTGCAAGGAAATAATGCAAATGACTGGGAGATGTATAAAAGAAAGAGGGAGGAGGTCAAGAAAACGTGCAAGAGGTAAAAAATATGGCAAATGGGAGTTGGGATGAGAGAGTATCATTAAATTTTAGGGAGAATAAAAAGATGTTTTGGAAGGAGGTAAATAAAGTGCGTAAGACTTCAGTGAATGGGGCTAATGGGGAGGTGATAACAAGTAGTGGTGATGTGAGGAGATGGAGTGAGTATTTTGAAGGTTTGTTGAATGTGTTTGATGATTGAGTGGCAGATATAGGGTGTTTTGGTCGAGGTGGTGTGCAAGTGAAAGGGTTAGGGAAAATGATTTGGTAAACAGAGAAGAGGTAGTAAAAGCTTTGCGGAAGATGAAAGCAGGGAAGGCTGCGGGTTTGGATGGTATTGCAGTAGAATTTATTAAAAAAAGGGGGTGACTGTATTGTTGACTGGTTGGTAAGGTTATTTAATGTATGTATGTCTCATTGTGAGGTGCCTGAGGATTGGCGGAATGCTTGCATAGTGCCACTGTACAAAGGCAAAGGGGATAAATGCGAGTGCTCAAATTACAGAGGTATAAGTTTGTTGAGTATTCCTGAGAAATTATATGGGAGAGTATTGATTGAGAGGGTGAAGGCATGTACAGAGCATCAGATTGGGGAAGAGCAGTGTGGTTTCAGAAATGGTAGAGGATGTGTGGATCAGGTGTTTGCTTTGAAGAATGTATGTGAGAAATACTTAGAAAAGCAAATGGATTTGTATGTAGCATTTATGGATCTGGAGAAGGCATATGATAGAGTTGATAGAGATACTGTGTGGAAGGTATTAAGAATATATGGTGTGGGAGGCAAGTTGTTAGAAGCAGTGAAAAGTTTTTATCGAGGATGTAAGGCATGTGTACGTGTAGGAAGAGAGGAAAGTGATTGGTTCTCAGTGAATGATGGTTTACGGCAGGGGTGTGTAATGTCTCCATGGTTGTTTAATTTGTTTATGGATGGGGTTGTTAGGGAGGTGAATGCAAGAGTTTTGGAAAGAGGGGCAAGTATGCAGTCTATTCTGGATGAGAGAGCTTGGGAAGTGAGTCAGTTGTTGTTCGCTGATGATACAGCGCTGGTGGCTGATTCGTGTGAGAAACTGCAGAAGCTGGTGACTGAGTTTGGTAAAGTGTGTGAAAGAAGAAAGCTGAGAGTAAATGTGAATAAGAGCAAGGTTATTAGGTACAGTAGGGTTGAGGGACAAGTCAATTGGGAGGAAAGTTTGAATGGAGAAAAACTGGAGGAAGTGAAGTGTTTTAGATATCTGAGAGTGGATTTGGCAGCCGATTGAACCATGGAAGCAGAAGTGAATCATAGGGTGGGGGAGGGGGCGAAAGTTCTGGGAGCTTTGAAAAATGCGTGGAAGTCGAGAACACTATCTCGGAAAGCAAAAATGGGTATGTTTGAAAGAATAGTCGTTCCAACAATGCTGTATGGTTGCGAGGCGTGGGCTATGGATAGAGCTGTGCGGAGGAGAGTGGATGTGCTGGAAATGAGATGTTTGAAGACAATATGTGGTGTGAGATGGTTTGATCGAGTAAGTATTAATAGGGTATGAGAGATGTGTGGTAATAAAAAGAGTGTGGTTGAGAGAGCAGAAGAGGGTGTTTTGAAATGGTTAGGTCACATGGAGAGATTGAGTGAGGAAAGATTGAGAAAGAGGATATATGTGTCAGAGGTGGAGGGAACGAGGAGAAGTGGGAGACCAAATTGGAGGTGGAAAGATGGAGTTAAAAAGATTTTGAGTGATCGGGGCCTGAACATGCAGGAGGGTGAAAGGCGTGCAAGGAATAGAGTGAATTGGAACGATGTGGTATACCGGGGTCGACGTGCTGTCAATAGATTGAACCAGGGCATGTGAAGCGTCTGGGGTAAACCATGGAAAGTTCTGTGGGGCCTGGATGTGGAAAGGAAGCTGTGTTTTCGGTGCATTATTACATGACAGCTAGCGACTGAGTGTGAACGAATGGGGCTACCTCGCGCACATGAGGGGGAGAGGGGGTTGTTATTTCATGTGTGGCGGGGTGGCGATGGAAATGAATATAGGCAGACAGTATGAATTATGTACATGTGTATATATGTATATGTCTGTGTGTGTATGTATATGTATACGTTGAGATGTATAGGTATGTATATGTGCGTGTGTGGACGTGTATGTATATACATGTGTATATGGGTGGTTTGGGCCATTTCTTTCGTCTGTTTCGTTGCGCTACCTCGCTAACGCGGGAGACAGCGACAAAGTAAAATAAATAAATATATATATATATATATATATATATATATATATATATATATATATATATATATATATATTATATATATGGAAAGGATCAGAATTTTACACTTGATGAATTATAATCTTATGAGTCCACGGGGAAAATGAAATACAATAAGTTCCCAAGTGCACTTTCGTGTAATAATCACAACATCAGGGGAGACACAAAAGAGAAATATAACAGTCAGTTGATATACAACGAAGACACGTAGCTAGGACGCCATTTGGTAAACGTGTTTACCAAATGGCGTCCTAGGCGAGGGTGTTCTGACAGTTCTATCCTGACTTTATCCGTTTTCATTAGAAATAATCAGACAGAAGGATGTTATAAACAGATGATCTACAATGAGCCATTTGGTTCATCTGTTTCCCGTGTACCTTTGTTGCGGCTTCGATTGAAAAATTAAGAAAAAGAGAGAAGTTCCACTTGTACGTACTGCCACGACGATGATGAAAGAGATTCTCACATGTTTCAGGAAAATACAGAGTACCTGTGAGTGCTCGAGTCTGATATTCCTTTCATAAACCAACATCACTCCACCTCTGAGCCAGGCAGGTCCTCCCTGGAGAGAGATTTTTACCCTCTCCGGACCCTGATGACCAGAAAAATCTCGGGGGTTCAAGTAGCCTGTGGTCTAAGGATCTGGTTCCTGGTAATTACTGCGTTTGATTGGCGACCTGGGAGACCGAGGTCATGACACCAACAAAGGTGATCAGCGTCTGCGCAGATCAAGGTCCTGAGTGTTGATGACCTGGACGGTGATGAGAGGCGAGCATCACCAGAGCTTCGCTGTCGATGCCTGCCATGATGAACACATGATCCCAGGAGATGCATCCGTCCCAGGAGACTGTGGTCCCAGGAGATGCATCCGTCCTAGGAGACTGTGGTCCCAGGAGATGCTTCCGTCCCAGGAGACTGTGGTCCCAGGAGATGCTTCCGTCCCAGGAGACTGTGGTCCCAGGAGATGCATCCGTCCTAGGAGACTGTGGTCCCAGGAGGTGCATCCGTCCTAGGAGAATGTGGTCCCAGGAGATGCATCCGTCCTAGGAGAATGTGGTCCCAGGAGATGCATCCGTCCTAGGAGAATATGGTCCCAGGAGATGCATCCGTCCTAGGAGATTGTGGTCCCAGGAGATGCATCCGTCCTAGGAGACTGTGGTCCCAGGAGGTGCATCCGTCCTAGGAGAATGTGGTCCCAGGAGATGCATCCGTCCAGGAGAATGTGTCCCAGGAGATGCATCCGTCCAGGAGATGTGTCCCAGGAGATGCATCCGTCCCAGGAGATTGTGGTCCCAGGAGATGCATCCGTCTAGAGATTGTGGTCCAGGAGATGCATCCGTCCTAGGAGATTGTGGTCCCAGGAGATGCATCCGTCCTAGGAGATTGTGGTCCCAGGAGATCATCCGTCTTAGGAGATTGTGGTCCCAGGAGATGCATCCGCCCAGGACACTGTGGTCCCAGGAGATGCATCCGTCCTAGGAAATGTGGTCCCAGGAGATGCATCCGTCCTAGGAGAATGTGGTCCCAGGAGATGCATCCGTCCTAGGAGAATGTGGTCCCAGGAGATGCATCCGTCCCAGGAGAATGTGGTCCCAGGAGATGCATCCGTCCTAGGAGATTGTGGTCCCAGGAGATGCATCCGTCCCAGGAGACTGTGGTCCCAGGAGATGCATCCGTCCCAGGAGATTGTGGTCCCAGGAGATGCATCCGTCCCAGGAGATTGTGGTCCCAGAGATGCATCCGTCCCAGGAGATTGTGTCCAGAGATGCATCCGTCCTAGGAGATTGTGGTCCCAGGAGATGCATCCGTCCTAGGAGATTGTGGTCCCAGGAGATGCATCCGTCTTAGGAGATTGTGGTCCCAGGAGATACATCCGTCCCAGGAGACTGTGGTCCCAGGAGATGCATCCGTCCCAGGAGACTGTGGTCCCAGGAGATGCATCCGTCCTAGGAGAATGTGGTCCCAGGAGATGCATCCGTCCTAGGAGATTGTGGTCCCAGGAGATGCATCCGTCCTAGGAGAATGTGGTCCCAGGAGATGCATCCGTCCTAGGAGAATGTGGTCCCAGGAGATGCATCCGTCCTAGGAGAATGTGGTCCCAGGAGATGCATCCGTCCTAGGAGATTGTGGTCCCAGGAGATGCATCCGTCCCAGGAGACTGTGATCCCAGGAGATGCATCCGTCCTAGGAGATTGTGGTCCAAGGAGATGCATCCGTCCCAGGATATTGTGGTCCCAGGAGATGCATCCGTCCCAGGAGATTGTGGTCCCAGGAGATGCATCCGTCCTAGGAGATTGTGGTCCCAGGAGATGCATCCGTCGTAGGAGATTGTGGTCCCAGGAGATGCATCCGTCCCAGGAGACTGTGGTCCCAGGAGATGCATCCGTCCTAGGAGATTGTGGTCCCAGGAGATGCATCCGTCCTAGGAGATTGTGGTCCCAGGAGATGCATCCGTCCTAGGAGATTGTGGTCCCAGGATATGCATCCGTCCCAGAAGACTGTGGTCCCAGGAGATGCATCCGTCCTAGGAGATTGTGGTCCAGGAGATGCATCCGTCCCAGGAGACTGTGGTCCCAGGAGATGCATCCGTCATAGGAGATTGTGGTCCAGCAGATGCATCCGTCCCAGGAGATGCATCCGTCCTAGGAGATTGTGGTCCAGGAGATGCATCCGTCCCAGGAGACTGTGGTCCCAGGAGATGCATCCGTCATAGGAGATTGTGGTCCAGCAGATGCATCCGTCCTAGGAGACTGTTGTCCAGGAGATGCATCCGTCCTAGGAGATTGTGGTCCCAGGAGATGCATCCGTCCCAGGAGTCTGTGGTCCCAGGAGATGCATCCGTCCTAGGAGATTGTGGTCCAGCAGATGCATCCGTCCTAGGAGACTGTGGTCCCAGGAGATGCATCCGTCCCAGGAGATTGTGGTCCCAGGAGATGCATCCGTCCCAGGAGTCTGTGGTCCCAGGAGATGCATCCGTCCCAGGAGACTGTGGTCCCAGGAGATGCATCCGTCCCAGGAGACTGTGGTCCCAGGAGATGCATCCGTCCCAGGAGACTGTGGTCCCAGGAGATGCATCCGTCCCAGGAGACAGATAACCCTGCATGTGCCCGTGGCCACACCGTGCCGGTAGCGCAAGACATGACCAGTGTGTTCGTGTACAGGGAAGACTGCCTCAGCCCCGAGGGAGGAGTACAGGGAAGACTCTACCTCAGCCCCGAGGGAGGAGTACAGGGAAGACTGCCTCAGCCCCGAGGGAGGAGTACAGGGAAGACTCTGCCTCAGCCCCGAGGGAGGAGTACCGGGAAGACTCTGCCTCAGCCCCGAGGGAGGAGTACAGGGAAGACTCTACCTCAGCCCCGAGGGAGGAGTACAGGGAAGACTCTACCTCAGCCCCGAGGGAGGAGTACAGGGAAGACTCTACCTCAGCCCCGAGGGAGGAGTACAGGGAAGACTCTACCTCAGCCCCGAGGGAGGAGTACAGGGAAGACTCTACCTCAGCCCCGAGGGAGGAGTACAGGGAAGACTCTACCTCAGGCCCGAGGGAGGCCATAGACCCATGCGAAAGCACCGCCATCATTAAAGGAAACGTTCGTTGGAAAGTATGGCATCATGGTGTCTTAACAGCCCGCCAGTCCGAAAATTAAATTCATTACAGTACGAAGGCGAATGATCATTCTCTCTCTCTCTCTCTCTCTCTCTCTCTCTCTCTCTCTCTCTCTCTCTCTCTCTCTCTCTCTGATGGATCTCGGGCTGACGATTCTGTCATGAGCGAGGCGACAGATATGGAAACAGTCTTGTCCATCATGCAAGAGGGTGCGGTGAGCGCTACGCGTGAGTTATGCCTTGATTTGTCATGGATCTCCTCTCGTAGGTCCTCGTACGAGCTGACTGGGAATACAGAAAGTCCCAGTAGACATTGGCCAGAAACGTGGGAAACAAAAATGGTTTTGACAAAATCATGCAGAAAGAGAAATTAAAATTAACGTCCAATACTTGTATAACTGGTAGAGAAAAACCAGATAAATTTGACGCAGGAGTCAGAAAAAATAAAAAATTAAGTTTTTTTTACTGAAGTTATGAGGACTTTTTATGTAATAAGAAATATCAACAAGGAAAGGGTAATTGAAAACACGTATATAGATATAACAGTAATCAATGCAGAGTTTCGTGTTACGATCTTCACGTTTTCTCTCGACCTCTTCTTTTTGATCTGGGGTTGACGGAGGTTAACCAATTTGTTGATGGGTTCAGCGAGGTTTCCTCTTTTCTTTTCCTCCACCGCCCCGACAGCCCACACCAGGTCCTAATACCAGGCGGCAGGAGCTCGGATAGGACACACACACACACACACACACAGGCTTAAGTTTCCGTTCGTGGAAATCTGTGTCTGGCAGACGGATTTATATGGTCGGGCATCCGCCACCAACCCGTACCCCCAGTCGACCCTTTGAACCGTCTTAACATTACGATGATCAAGCAGTCCCAAGATGAAATCATTTTCGCATTGTTATATATATATATATATATATATATATATATATATATATATATATATATATATATATATATATATATAGTGAATATGAACGCGAACTTTCATAGAACACATAATGCCCTCCAGCAGCAAGGATTCGACGTGATATGTATATGAGATGTAATATATTATATATATATATATATATATATATATATATATATATATATATATATATATATATATATATATATATATATATATATTGGTGGGGAGAGAACGGTGTGAAGAAGTACTAGGTTGAGTGCAGAATGACAAAAGGTGAGAGCAAATGAGGCGAAGGTAGTGGGCGAGGAGTCAGAGGTCTTCAGGAAAGCAATACTGGCACGTACGGAGATGCATGTGGCGTGTGGAAAAGGTGGAAAAGAGCGCGAACGACTGGGGAATGCATAACAGAAAACGGCAGAAGGCCAACAGGAAAGTGTAGGGGTTGAGAAAGAGGACATGTGAGAGTTGAGGTGAGAGAGTATTCGTAAACTTTGGGGAGAATAAAATGCTTTGATAGGAAGTTAACAATGTGCGTAAAACAAGAGACAAATAGAACATAGGTGAAAGGGGAAAAGGCGGAGTTGTAACAGGTAGAGATACAGTGAGTATTTTGAAGGACTGCTGAATGTTTCTGATGACTGGGTGACAGAAGTAGGGTGTTTTGGTCGGAGTGGTATGCAAAGTGGGAGAGTCATTTAGAGTGGCTTGGTGAAGAGAGAAGAGGTGGTGAAAGCCATGCAGAAGATGAAATGCGCCAAGGCGGCAGGAGTGGATAGTATTGCTGTTGAATGTATAAAGAAAAGGGGTAACTGTGTTGCTGATTGGTTAGTTAAGATTTTCAATGCATGTATGGATCATGTTGAGGTCTTTTGAGGATTGATGGAATGTATGTAAAGTGCCTTGTATAGTGCAAGAGGGATAAAGGTAAGTATTCAAACCAGCATGGTTTCAGAAGTGGTAGAGGATGTGTGGACTAGGTGTTTGCTTTCAAGAATGTGAGAAATAATTAAAGAAACAGATGGTTATGTATGTGGCATTTATGGATCTGGAGAAAGTATATGACAGGGTTGACAGAAATGCTTTGTGAAAAGTCTTAAGAGCATTCGATGCGAGAGGAAAGCTGCAAGAATCAGCGAGAAGTTTTTCTCTGGATGTATGTCATGTGTTGTAGGGAGAGAGGAGAGTGAATGGTTTCAAGTGAAGGTTGGTCTGCGGCAGGGATGCGTGATGTCACCATGGTTGTCAAATTTCTTATGGTTGAGGCGGTTAGGGAGGTAAATGCTCGAGTCTTGAAGAGAGGGGAAGTATGTAGTCTGTATGGGATGACGGGAACTGGGATGCGAGTCATTTGTTTGCTGACATATGGCTGAGCCGAGTGAGAAACTGCAGAAGTTGGCGAACTGAATTTGGAAGTGTGTGTGACAGGAGGAAGCTGAGAGTGAATGTGAATGAGTAAGGTTATGAGGTTAAGCAGGGTTGAGGGACAGGTTAGTTGGGGTGAGTTTGAATGGACAAAAACTGGAAGGAGTGAAGTATTTTAGATACCTGGGAGTTGGCATGACAGCGAATGGAACCGAGGAAGCGGAAGCGAGTCACAGTGTGGGTGAGTGGCGCGAACATTCTGGGAGCACTGAAGGATGTGTAGAAAGAAAGATCGTTATCTGGGAAGGCAAAAATGGGGATGTTTGAAGGTATAGCAGTCCTAAAAATGTGACATGAATGCGGACATGAGCTACAGATAAGGATGAGCGGAGGAGGGTGGATGTGTTGGAAATGAAATGTTTGGGGACAAATAAGTGGTGTGAGGTGGTTTGATTGGTAAGAGATAGGTGTAGTAATAAGATAGAGTGTGGTTGAAAGAGCTGAGGAGGGTGTGATGAAAGGGTTTGGACACATGGAGAGAATGAGTGAGGAAAGGTTGACAAAGAGATGTGTATCAGAAGTGGAGGGAACAAGGAGATCGGGGAGACCAAATTGCAGATGGAAGGATGGAGTGAAGAAGATTTTGAGAGACTGGGACCTGAACATGCAGGAAGGTGAAAGGTGTGCACGGGATAAAGTGACTTGGAACGATGTGGTACACATAGGTCGACGTGCTGTCAAGAGGCTAATCCAAGGCACGTCAAGCGTCCGGGATAAACTACGGAAAGGTGGGGGCCTGAATATGGATAGAGGGAGCTTGGTTTCGATGCATTACACATGACAGCTCGAGAATATATATATTATATATATATATATATATATATATATAATATATATATATATATATATATATATATATATATATATCAAATTACTACCCAAGTAGCCTCAAGTCAGGTCTAGGTAAAACACGATGGAGAAAATGAGACAAAACTGGGACATTTCTGGTTCATTAAATGGTACTGAACAACTAGCATGGCTTCTACAACAAAAGACTTTGTCACGAATTTGCTCAAATTTTACATTGTTATATATGGCAACTGGAACTCAAAGGTATCCTCTGATGTAATATATCTTGACTTCCAAAAACCATTCAACAAAAGTGCTACACAGGAGACTACTGTGTAAATCGAACTCACATGGAAGAGAGGACGAAGTACGTGCATACATTACTGACTGGCTCACCGACTGAAAGCAACGTGTGATTCTACATGGTAAAGCCTCGTTCTGGCTGAACGTGACGAGTGGTGTGCCACAAGGGCCAGTCCTAGACCCACTTCTTTTCTTAATATATAGCAATGATCTAGAATTGGGTGTCATATCTAAGGTATACTAATCTGCGAATGACGCAAAACTAGGAGGTAGAGCTGTAAATGGGCAGGACTGTGAACTAGTTAGAAGACATTTTAGCAAATTAGCAGAGTAGGCAGACAAATGCCAGATAGAATATACTGTAGACAAATGGATTAAAAGAATACTAAACACGCCTAATCAAATATTCGAATATCCACTGACGAACGTAAGTGAAGAGAAGGATCTTGGAAGTGTTATCAGACACAACCTCAAGTGTACCAAACAATGTCTTGCATCAAGTACAAAGGGAAACGGGAGGCTTCGGCCTCATAACTAGAAACATCGACGGCAAGACACCAGGAACTATTCTGACCACTTTCTAATGCTCTTCTAAGATCACATCCTTTTAATATGCAGTTCGATTCTACTTCCTAACTTCAAGAAAGACGAGGAAAAACTGAAAATTATACAAAGACGAGCAATAAAACTTATTCCATAGAATTTAGAATAGATTTGATAACATACATCACGACAGTCTATTTGAGAATCAGTTCCTAAGACAAATGGAATAAGAATCAAAGCTAAAAGATGTAATACCGACATGAAAAGACTCTGCGAAAGTAACTGCATTGTCGTCAAACTTTGTTAATGCAAGGAAAATCAATCTATTCCAAACCCGATAATATTTTGTCTCGTAAGGTGAGGTATCTGCTGAATGAATACAGGGAAGGAAGGAGTAAACTACAATTCCTTCTCCTCGCTGCAGACTCCTAAGAGTATAGTGAAGTGCAGCAGAGGGTGGCGATGATACATTCAAATACAACAGGGTTTCCCCTTTTTGCTCTATCCTGTTGAATTCCACGGTGGCTTGCTTCACGAACACATGACTTCTATTCTTCCATTCTCTTCCCGCGCTGATTGGCTGTTACTACCAGAGGGAGTAGAGGGGAGGAATAGAGTCTTCTCTCTGTTCTATCCTTACCTTATCCACTTAGGAGAGGAACGTATACATTGATGGTAAGACCCCGGATAACCCAGACATATTCGTTCGTCGTTGCCTATGTTTCCTCCCCCCTGCGCGCGCGCACCTCTACCTCGGCTCGGCTCAGACGCTTGCTGAAGCCTGAGCCTCACAGTGGTGGTCGGTCGTCCACCACTCAAAACTAGTTTTGGTCAATGTTTTTCAGGAGGAGGAGGAGGAGGAGGAGGAGGTGGTGGGTAATCCTGACACATACGAAACGCGATAAAAAGATGAAATTGAAATCATCGGGAAACGGGGGCATGTTGGAGGGGGGTGGTGAAGTGCTTGCTGGGGAGGGTGATGGTGTTGGAGGGGTGGTGAAGTGCTTGCTGGGAGGGTGATGGTGTTGGAGGGGGTGGTGAAGTGCTTGCTGGGGAGGGTGATGGTGTTGGAGGGGGTGGTGAAGTGCTTGCTGGGGAGGGTGATGGTGTTGGAGGGGTGTGTGAAGTGCTTGCTGGGGAGGGTGATGGTGTTGGAGGGGTGGTGAAGTGCTTGCTGGGGAGGGTGATGGTGTTGGAGGGGGTGGTGAAGTGCTTGCTGGGAGGGTGATGGTGTTGGAGGGGTGGTGAAGTGCTTGCTGGGAAAGTGATGGTGTTGGAGGGGGGTGGTGAAGTGCTTGCTGGGGAGGGTGATGGTGTTGAAGGGGGGTGGTGAAGTGCTTGCTGGGGAGGGTGATGGTGTTGGAGGGGTGGTGAAGTGCTTGCTGGGGAAAGTGATGGTGTTGGAGGGGGTGGTGAAGTGCTTGCTGGGGAGGGTGATGGTGTTGGAGGGGGTGGTGAAGTGCTTGCTGGGGAGGGTGATGGTGTTGGAGGGGTGGTGAAGTGCTTGCTGGGGGGGGTGATGGTGTTGGAGGGGGGGGTGAAGTGCTTGCTGGGGAGTGATGGTGTTGGAGGGGTGGTGAAGTGCTTGCTGGGGAGGGTGATGGTGTTGGAGGGGGTGGTGAAGTGCTTGCTGGGGAGGGTGATGGTGTTGGAGGGGTGGTGAAGTGCTTGCTGGGGAGGGTGATGGTGTTGGAGGGGGTGGTGAAGTGCTTGCTGGGGAGGGTGATGGTGTTGGAGGGGTGGTGAAGTGCTTGCTGGGGAGGGTGATGGTGTTGGAGGGGTGGTGAAGTGCTTGCTGGGGAGGGTGATGGTGTTGGAGGGGTGGTGAAGTGCTTGCTGGGAGGGTGATGGTGTTGGAGGGGGTGTGAAGTGCTTGCTGGGAGGGTGATGGTGTTGGAGGGGTGGTGAAGTGCTTGCTGGGGAGGGTGATGGTGTGGGGGGTGGGAAGTGCTTGCTGGGGAGGTGATGGTGTTGAGGGTGGTGAGTGCTTGCGGGGAGGGTGATGGTGTTGGAGGGGTGGTGAAGTGCTTGTGGGGAGGGTGATGGTGTTGGAGGGTGGTGAAGTGCTTGCTGGGAGGGTGATGGTGTTGGAGGGGTGGTGAAGTGCTTGCTGGGGAGGGTGATGGTGTTGGAGGGGTGGTGAAGTGCTTGCTGGGGAGGGTGATGGTGTTGGAGGGGGTGGTGAATGCTTGTGGGGAGGGTGATGGTGTTGGAGGGTGGTGAAGTGCTTGCTGGGGAGGGTGATGGTGTTGGAGGGGTGGTGAAGTGCTTGCTGGGGAGGGTGATGGTGTTGGAGGGGTGGTGAAGTGCTTGTGGGGAGGTGATGGTGTTGGAGGGGTGGTGAGTGCTTGCTGGGAGGTGATGTGTTGGAGGGGTGGTGAAGTGCTTGCTGGGGAGGGTGATGGTGTTGGAGGGGTGGTGAAGTGCTTGCTGGGGAGGGTGATGGTGTTGGAGGGGTGTGAAGTGCTTGCTGGGGAGGGTGATGGGTTGGAGGGGTGGTGAGGTGCTTGTGGGGAGGTGATGGTGTTGGAGGGGGGGTGAAGTGCTTGCTGGGAGGGTGATGGTGTTGAGGGTGGTGAAGTGCTTGCTGGGAGGGTGATGTGGTGTGAGGGGGTGTGAAGTGCTTGCTGGGGAGGTGATGTGTTGGAGGGGTGGTGAAGTGTTGCTGGGGAGGGTGTGGTGTTGGAGGGGTGGTGAAGTGCTTGCGGGAGGGTGATGGTGTTGGAGGGGTGGTGAAGTGCTTGCTGGGGAGGGTGATGGTGTTGGAGGGGTGGTGAAGTGCTTGCTGGGAGGGTGATGGTGTTGGAGGGTGGTGAAAGGGGTGGTGAAGTGCTTGTGGGGTATGGTGTTGAGGGGGAATGCTGCGGGAGGGTGAGGTGTTGGAGGGTGGTGAAGTCTTGCTGGAGGGTGATGGTGTGGAGGGGTGGTGAAGTGCTTGTGGGGAGGGTGATGTGTTGGAGGGGGGAAGTGCTGCTGGGGGGGATGGTTTGGAGGGGTGGTGTTTGAATTTGAATGCTTGCTATTGTTGGAGGTTTGAGTGCTTGTGGGAGGTGAGGTGTGGAGGGTGTGAAGTCTTGCTGGGGAGGGTGAGGTGTTGGAGGGGTGTGAAGTGCTTCTGGGAGGTATGGTGTTGGAGGGGTGGTGAAGTGCTTGCTGGGAGGTGATGGTGTTGGAGGGGTGGTGAGTGTTGCTGGGGAGGTGATGTGTTGGGGTGGTGAAGTGCTTGCTGGGAGGGTGAGTGTTGGAGGGGTGTAAGTGCTTGTGGGGAGGGTGATGTTTGAGGGGGGTGAGTGCTTGCTGGGGAGGGTGATGGTGTTGGAGGGGTGGTGAAGGCTTGTGGGGAGGTGATGGTGTTGGAGGGGTGGTGAAGTGCTTGCTGGGAGGGTGATGGTGTTGGAGGGGGTGAAGTGCTTGCTGGGGAGGTATGTTTTGGGAGGGGTGGTGAAGTGCTGCTGGGAGGGTGATGGTGTTGGAGGGGTGGTGAAGTGCTTGCTGGGAGGGTGTGGTGTTGGAGGGGGGTGAAGTGCTTGCTGGGGAGGGTGTGGTGTTGGAGGGGTGGTGAAGGCTTGCTGGGGAGGGTGATGGTGTTGGAGGGGTGGTGAAGTGTTGCTGGGGAGGTGATGGTGTGGAGGGGTGGTGAAGTGCTTGCTGGGGAGGTGAAGGTGTTGAAGGGGGTGGAAGTGCTTGCTGGGGAGGGTGATGGTGTTGGAGGGGGTGGTGAGTGCTTGTGGGGGAGGGTGATGGTGTTGGAGGGGTGGTGAGTGCTTGCTGGGGAGGTGTGTGTGGAGGGTGGTGAAGTGCTTGCTGGGAGGGTGATGGTGTTGGGGGTGGTGAAGTGCTTGCTGGGAGGGTGATGGTGTTGGAGGGGTGGTGAAGTGCTTGCTGGGGAGGTGATGGTGTTGGAGGGGTGGTGAATTTTGCTGGGGAGGGTGATGGTGTTGGAGGGTGGTGAATGTTGCTGGGAGGTGTGTTTGGAGGTGGTGAAGTGCTTGCTGGGGAGGGTGAGGGTTGGAGGGGGGTGAAGTGTTGCTGGGGAGGGTGATGTGTTGGAGGGGTGGTGAAGTGCTTGCTGGGGAGGTGATGGTGATGGAGGGGTGGTGAAGTGCTTGCTGGGGAGGGTGATGGTTGGAGGGTGTGTGAAGTGTTGTGGGGAGGGTGATGGTGTTGGAGGGGTGGTGAAGTGCTTGCTGGGAGGGTGATGGTGTTGGAGGGGTGGTGAAGTGCTTGCTGGGGAGGTGATGGTGTTGGAGGGGTGGTGAAGTGCTTGCTGGGAGGGTGATGGTGTTGGAGGGGTGGTGAAGTGCTGCTGGGGAGGGTGATGGTGATGAGGGTGGTGAAGTGCTTGCTGGGAGGTGATGGTGTTGGAGGGGGGTGAGTGCTTGCTGGGGAGGTGATGGTGTTGGAGGGGTGGTGAAGTGCTTGCTGGGAGGGTGATGGTGTTGGAGGGGTGGTGAAGTGCTTGCTGGGGTGAGGGTGTTGGAGGGGTGGTGAGTGCTTGCTGGGGAGGGTGATGGTGTTGGAGGGGTGGTGAAGTATTTGCTGGGGAGGGTGATGGTGTTGGAGGGGTGGTGAATGCTTGCTGGGGGGTGGTGAAGTGTAGGGGTGGGTGGTGAAGTGTAGGGGAGGGTGGTGAAGTGTTGGGGAGGTGTGGTGAAGTGTAGGAGGTGGTGAAGTGTTAGGGTGGTGGTGAAGTGTAGGGGCGGGGTGAAGTGTAGGGGAGGGTGGTGAAGTATAGGGGAGGGTGGTGAAGTGTAGGGGTGGTGTGAAGTGTAGGGGAGGGTGGTGAAGTGGTAGGGAGGGTGGTGAAGTGTAAAGGAGGGTGGTGAAGTGTAGGGGAGGGTGGTGAATTGTAGGGGAGGGTGGTGAAGTGTAGGGGTGGGTGGTGAAGTGTAGGGGAGGGTGGTGAAGTGTAGGGGAGGGTGGTGAAGTGTAGGGGTGGGTGGTGAAGTGTAGGGGTGGGTGGTGAAGTGTAGGGGAGGGTGGTGAAGTGTAGGGAGGGTGGTGAAGTGTAGGGGAGGGTGGTGAAGTGTAGGGGAGGGTGGTGAAGAGTAGGGGGGGGTGGTTAAGTGTAGGGGAGGGTGGTGAAGTGTAGGGTGTGGGTGGTGAAGGGTAGGGGGGTGGTGAAGAGTAGAGGAGGTGGGATAAGTTGTAGGAGGTGGTGAGTTGTAGGGAGGGTGGTGAAGTGTTAGGGGGGGGTGGTGAAGTTTTGGGGGAGGGAGGTGAAGTGTGGGGTGTTGTGAAGTGTAGGGAGGGGGTGTGAAGTGTAGGGTGGGTGGTGAAGTGAAGGGGAGGGTGGATGAAGATAGGGGAGGGTGGTGAATGTGTATGGGGTGGGAGTTGAAGGGGGGGGGTGTTGAAGTGAGGGTGGTGGTGAAGTGTAAAGGTGGTGGTGAAGTGTAGGGGGGGTGGTGAGTGTAGGGGGGGGTGGTGAAGTGTAGGGGTGGTGGTGAAGTGAAGGGGAGGTGGTGAAGTGAAGGGGAGGGTGGTGAAGTGTAGGGGTGGGAGTGAAGTGTAGGGTGGGTTGGTGAAGTAGGGAGGTGGTGAAGTGTAGGGGAGTGGTGAAGTGTAGGGAGGGTGATGAAGTGTAGGGGAGGGTGGTGAAGGGGTAGGAGGGTGGGTGAAGTGTAGGGAGGGTGGTGAGTGTAGGGGAGGGTGGTGAAGTGTAGGGGTGGGTGGTGAAGTGTAGGGGATGGTAGGGAACATTGTTGGGGAGGGTGGTAAAGTGTTGGGTAGGGAAGGAAAAAGTGTTGGGAAGGCACGGAACACTGTTGGGAAGGGCGGTGAAGAGTGTTGGGGAAAGCAGGGAACAGTGCCGGGGAAGATGGCGAAGAGTGTTGGAGATAGTTGGGACAGTGCTGAGGAGGGTGGTGATGTTGGAGATGGTAGGGAACAGCGTTGGGAGGGCGGCAAAGTGTTGGAGATGGTAGTGAACAGAGTTGGGGAGGATGGAGAAGTGTTGGAGACGGTAGGGAACAGTCACGGGGAGGGCGGTGAAGTGTTGGAGATGGTAGGGAACAGTGTTGAGGAGTGGTAAAGTGTTGGAGATAGTAGGGAACGGTGTTGGGGAGGGTGGTGAAGTGTTGCTGATATGAGGGAACAGTGTTGGGGAGGATGGTGAAGTGTTGGAGAGGGTAGGGAAGAGTGTTGGAGAGCGATGTGTAGGTAGGGGTGAGGAGCAGTGTGTAGGTCAGGAGCTGGCTGACTGATGACAATACACACTGGTTCAGTCAGGTCAGTCATTGCCTCACCGCCCTAACTGATCCCACTGAATAAAAGGGGAAAAATATACATATACGTTATGTATATATACATTATACGTATGTATATATACATATACATATGTATATAAAGATTATAAAAGTATGGGAAATATTTTTCTCTTATACGTGGAATGGAAAATTGAACTTGGGTCACGACTCTACCGTGTGTCATGACCAGGTAGAGGAACGAAGGGGGAGATCAGTGGTGTCAAGTGGGTTCCACTGGTGTCGGATAACAGCAAGTGGTGTCAAGTGGGTTCCAGTGGTGTCGGATGGCAGCAAGTGGTGTCAAGTGGGTTCCAGTGGTGTCGGATGGCAGCAAGTGGTGTCAAGTGGGTTCCAGTTTTCGGATGGCAGCAAGTGGTGACACGTGGCACCCACTGGGTGTCTAGTGGGCACTAACGTGGCACCTAGGTGTCAGATGCACTAGTTTGTGTCAAAGGGTGTCAGTTAGCCCCTCAGTGGTGTCAGATAACATATAAGCAGTGACAAGGAACATCAAGTAGGATTCCCTGGCACCCAGCGGCACTACGTGGCACCAAGTATGGTCACGTAACACCTCACTGGTGTCAAATGACACCCAGTGGTGTCAAATGAGTGGATATCAAGTGGCGCCCACTTGTGTCAAGTGGCACCCAGTGATATCATGTGGTGCCTAGTGACGTCACATAGTGCCCAGTGACGTTTCGTGACGGTCATGACGTCATTAGTGGCTACTGACGTTTCGTGACGGGCCATGAAAGTATGTAGTGGCTAGTGACGTTTCGTGGCGGTCCATGACGTCATGTAGTGGCAAGTGACGTTTCGTGACGGTCCATGACGTCATGTAGTGGCAAGTGACGTTTCGTGGCGGTCCATGATGTCATGTAGTGGCAAGTGACGTTTCGTGATGGTCCATGGCGTCATATAGTGCCCAGTGACGTTTCCTGGCCGTCCATGACGTCATGTAGTTGCCAGTGACGTTTCGTGACGGTCTATGACGTCATGTAGTGGCAAGTGACGTTTCGTGACGGTCCATGACGTCATGTAGTGGCTACTGACGTTTCGTGACGGGCCATGACGTCATGTAGTGGCTAGTGACGTTTCGTGGCGGTCCATGACGTCATGTAGTGGCCAGTGACGTTTCATGACGGTCCATGACGTCATGTAGTGGCAAGTAACGTTTCGTGATGGTCCATGACGTCATGTAGTGGCAAGTGACGTTTCCTGGCGATCGTGACGTCATGTAGTGGCCAGGAATATCACCTGACCTGAGGGATGTCTCATGGTGCCCGAGGATATCACGTAGTGCTCAGGGACGTCACGTGATACCTTATGACATCATGTGGTGCCCAGTGATGTCACGTGGTGCCCACTCAAGTCGTTCCCAAGTGAGCTCATGTGGTGCACAGTGACACGTCAAGTGGTGCTCAGTGATGTCCTGTGGTGACCAGTGATGTCATCTGGTGACCAATAATGTTCTGTGATGATCAGTGACGTCCTATGGCAAGCAATGATGTCCTGTGGTGATCAGTGACGTCATGTGGTGGCCAACGAGTGTTTACTGTGGCAGTGTTGGGGTCAGGGAGGAGGAGGAGGTCAGGGTAGTGGCAGTGTTGGGGTCAGGGAGGAGGAGGTCAGGGTAGTGGCAGTGTTGGGGTCAGGGAGGAGGAGGAGGTCAGGGTAGTGGCAGTGTTGGGGTCAGGGAGGAGGAGGTCAGGGTAGTGGCAGTGTTGGGGTCAGGGAGGAGAAGGTCAGGGTAGTGGCAGTGTTGGGGTCAGGGAGGAGGAGGTCAGGGTAGTGGCAGTGTTGGGGTCAGGGAGGAGGAGGAGGTCAGGGTAGTGGCAGTGTTGGGGTCAGGGAGGAGGAGGTCAGGGTAGTGGCAGTGTTGGGGTCAGGGAGGAGGAGGAGGTCAGGGTAGTGGCAGTGTTGGGGTCAGGGAGGAGGAGGTCAGGGTAGTGGCAGTGTTGGGGTCAGGGAGGAGGAGGAGGTCAGGGTAGTGGCAGTGTTGGGGTCAGGGAGGAGGAGGTCAGGGTAGTGGCAGTGTTGGGGTTAGGGAGGAGGAGGAGGTCAGGGTAGTGGCAGTGTTGGGGTCAGGGAGGAGGAGGTCAGGGTAGTGGCAGTGTTGGGGTCAGGGAGGAGGAGGTCAGGGTAGTGGCAGTGTTGGGGTCAGGGAGGAGGAGGAGGTCAGGGTAGTGGCAGTGTTGGGGTCAGGGAGGAGGAGGAGGTCAGGGTAGTGGCAGTGTTGGGGTCAGGGAGGAGGAGGTCAGGGTAGTGGCAGTGTTGGGGTCAGGGAGGAGGAGGAGGTCAGGGTAGTGGCAGTGTTGGGGTCAGGGAGGAGGAGGTCAGGGTAGTGGCAGTGTTGGGGTCAGGGAGGAGGTCAGGGTAGTGGCAGTGTTGGGGTCAGGGAGGAGGAGGTCAGGGTAGTGGCAGTGTTGGGGTTAGGGAGGAGGAGGAGGTCAGGGTAGTGGCAGTGTTGGGGTCAGGGAGGAGGAGGTCAGGGTAGTGGCAGTGTTGGAGTCAGGGAGGAGGAGGTCAGGGTAGTGGCAGTGTTGGGGTCAGGGAGGAGGAGGAGGTCAGGGTAGTGGCAGTGTTGGGGTCAGGGAGGAGGAGGAGGTCAGGGTAGTGGCAGTGTTGGGGTCAGGGAGGAGGAGGAGGTCAGGGTAGTGGCAGTGTTGGGGTCAGGGAGGAGGAGGAGGTCAGGGTAGTGGCAGTGTTGGGGTCAGGGAGGAGGAGGAGGTCAGGGTAGTGGCAGTGTTGGGGTCAGGGAGGAGGAGGTCAGGGTAGTGGCACCAGTGGTCCTCTGCTGCTGGTGGTAACCCCACCTGGAGGCCCCCCCCTCCCCGACTGTACCACGGTAATGGCACACTTCCACAGGTTATAAAAAAATATATCGACATATTCATTTTTTTCTTCCTTTTTCTGTGAGGGGGAATGATTGAGAGAGGGAGGAGGCGCTGAGATAAATACCCTCTCTCCCCCCCATCGCTTGAAAGATAATTACTCATTCAGTCTCTCGAATAACCGAACTGGTTAATTAACATATGAGAGAGAGAGAGAGAGAGAGAGAGAGAGAGAGAGAGAGAGAGAGAGAGAGAGAGAGAGAGAGAGAGAGAGAGAGAGAGATGATGATGATGATGCAGGGGTTGACTGGCTTCTCAGGATGAGCAAGCTTTGGTTAAGCCACCTCAGTTCAGGGGCGTGGCTGCAGGTCGCGAGGGACAGGCCGACACCGTTAAGGCCAGGTCAGCCATGACCACCTGCGCTCCTGACGTAGGCTGAGAAGTACATGGACAGTGACAGTAAACTACGTAGGAGTAATGTACCGTCGGTCTACTGTGGCTGCTGCTTCCCTCAGCTACTGTGTCGCGACCAGGCACACGAGGCCTGACCGTTATGGCGCCTTTCTTTCACTCGTAATGCGAAGCTACGGAATCCGTCTCTGTCTTTTCTACTTTCCTCCGTTTCTACATCCTTTCCAGTCTTATCAGCTTGGTCTACGAACACCTGGGGGATCTCTTATCAATCCTTCCTGCCTTCCTTCGTCTTGAGGACATTATCTTACCTTCCCCCACAGTTAGCGTAGCCCCTGCCCGTACCAATTCCAGCTAGTATTACAGATCGCAGGATATACTGACGATGACGTAAATCGAGTTATGGAAACAGTATGGCCAAGGACCGATCCCCTGTGGCACGCCACACGTCACCTCCAGCCGGCCGGGCTGAGTCTTCCTCACTTTCAACTCACACGTTGTTTCCCATCGGTGAGTCGGTCACTACTCCCTCCATATAGACCGTCTGAAATTCCATAGAATTCTAGTTTATAGAACCATCTCTTGTGAGGTACTTCAGCCAAGGCATTTCCTTACGAGATCAAAGGGTAATTTCGAGACAAACTGTCACATATATATATATATATATATATATATATATATATATATATATATATATATATATATATATAACGTTGAAAACCCTAGTGAATTTGTTAGACAAGATCTTGTGTTGCAGAAGCCATGCTGGTTGTGTGATATTATCTCGTGGTTTAGAAATGTCACAAGTTTGTCTATTTTTTCCATCGTTTCACAAAGAACTGACTTAAGGATAATCGGGTGGTAATCTAAGTGCACATTCCCTATCCTCCCTCTTATATATAGGGATGACATTCGCCAAATTTCGGTGTCTGGGGACCTTATCTTCCCCCAGGGATTGGGTGAATATACTCGTACGGAGGAAAATATCCACGACTGCCTGGCTCTCTTCAGCAACCTCGGGGGTTTAGGCCATAACGGCCAGTCAATATGTTCGGCTTGGTCTGGTCAAGGTATTGTATTGCTTCATAACTCTCCAAGCTTCGTTACCTCTAACGTCTCCCCATCAGACTCGCGGAACAACGGTTGTGGCTCGAGGTATTGCGTGCATCCACCTCGACTGTACGTTCAGTG
>NC_092242.1:21238761-21248761 GCF_036320965.1 Panulirus ornatus | reverse complement strand
GGACGAGTTCAAAGTTAGGTATGTCCTGACGAGGGGGGACAGGGAGACAGCTAGAGAAAACTGCCTGGGGGCCAAAAACCAGTGGGATGGGATCAGGCCAGGTGAAGGGTCAGCACAGGGGAGGACAGAGCTAACGAGTAGCAAGTGCCGTAGACAACGCACACGGACTAGTGGCTTTGGTTGAGGAATTAGAACTGAAGACTATGTTAAACAACAATTCCGATGTCTTTGATGTGGCCGACACTAAACTCACAAAGCAGCTAAACTCTGTCCTAATCTGCCCAGAAGGGTACATGGTGACACAGAGGGAAAGAGAAGATAAAGTGGGAGAGCAACTGCCCCTACTGATAAATGACAGCATCAGAATTCAAGTTTGATAGATGACACCTTTCAACAGTACTTAAGGGATGGAATCACGATGCGAAAAAGAGTGTACAGTGATGCTGTTGTGGATCAGGTGTTCGCTTTGAAGAATGTCGGTGAGAAATAATTAGGGAAACGGATGGATTTGCGTGTGGCATTTATGGATCTGGAGAAGGCATATGATAAGAATGATAGAGATGCCTTGTGGAAAGTCTTACGAATATACGATATGGAAGGAAAGCTGCTAGAAGCAGCGAGTTTTTATTAGGGGTGTAAGGCGTGTGCACAAGTAGGAACAGATGAAAATGAATGGTTCCAAGTGAAGGTTGGTCTGCAGCAGGGATGCGTGATGTCACCATGGTTGTTTAATTTGTTTATGGATGGAGTGGTGAGGGAGGTGAATGATCGAGTCTTTTAGAGAGGGGCGAGTATGCAGTCTGTTGGAGATGAGACGGCCTGGGAAGTGGGTCAATTGTTGTTTGCTAATCGTGCAGCACTGGTGGCAGATTCGAGCGTGACTGAGTTTGGAAGGGTATGTGAAAGGAGGAAGTTGAGGGTAAATGCTATAAAAAAACAAGGTTATTAGGTTTAGCAGAGTTAAGGGACAGGTTAGCTGGGGCGTGAGTTTGAATAGAGAAAAACTGGAGGAAGTGAAGTGTTTTAGATATCTGGGAGTGGACATGGCAGCATATAGAATCATAAAAGCGGAAATGAGTCATAGGGTGGGTGAGGGAGCAAAGGTCCTGGGAGCACTGAAGAATGTGTGGAAAAAGAGATCGTTATCTGAAATCAAATGGGACTGTTTGACAATTTAGTAGTCCCAGCATTATCATATGGATGCGAGTCATGGGTTACAGATAAGACTGTGGAGGAGGGTGGATGTGTTGGAAAGTAAATGTCTGAGGACAATATGTGGTATGAGGGGGTATGGTTGTGTAAGTAATGTAAGGGTGAGAGAGATGTGTGGTAATAAAAAGACTGTGGTTGAGAGAGCAGAAGAGGGTGTGTTGATGTGGTTTGAACATATGGAGGGAATGAGTGAGGAAAGATTGACGAAGAGGCTATATGGGTCAGAGGTGGAGGGAACGAGGAGAACCGGGAGACTAAATTGGAGAGAGAGAGAGAGAGAGAGAGAGAGAGAGAGAGAGAGAGAGAGAGAGAGAGAGAGAGAGAGAGAGAGGTAAATCTTACATATATCATCATCAGTCCCTCAACTGCCACAATGAAGCACATCCTCAGGCGTGGTTGTGACGCGGGAGGACCTGCCTCAGGCCACGGTCACTCTTGGGCCCCACCAGACCACGGCTCGCAGGACACTTCCCTCCAGCAAGCATAGCCTCCCTCACCTCAACTCCTCCCTTCCTTCCTTCCTCACCCTCCATGATGGCAACGCTTGCAGACTCACCCTTCAAAGAGGAATTAATCTCCTGCTCACAAGACATCCCGATTACCGTAAAATCAAGACACCCTTTTCTCGGAAGACGCGAATAATGAACTCCTCTTGAACTGGGTAACAGTTATTTGAAAACAGGAGTAGGCTGTGCGACCGGCACTCCTGCACAGACATCAAAGTGTCTACATATATATTTACAGACTTTCGAAACCACTCGTCGTAGCTCAAGCCTACGACGCGTACCTGACAAGGGGATCCAGTATCTTATATCTCCCAGGAAGACATTCTGGCGAAGGTAGAAATGCGAAGACTGCTGGCGGGAAAGTCGAAAATAATGGCATCGCCTTATTTTCACCGCGTAAGCGGTTTGTTGTCCTCATCTCTCAGGCAATATAATTAATCCTTCCTTAATAACGCGGAAGTCGATGAACGAGACTCCATACGAAGCCAGGACAATGCCACATAATTACTGTCAGCCGTAAGCCTCCGTAATGGCAAGGATCTCCACGAGAGGAAATAGATTGCTCGAAACGAACGAGATTTCCTTTTTCTTTATGACTTAGCATGAAGGTAAGGCAGAAGTCATACGCCCTTCAAAGTTAGCATTTTCCGCTAAATTCTCCCGCTGCTGGTGGTGGAGGCTTCTCATTACCTCATATCCGAGGGTACGACAGGGGACACACACACACACACACACACACACACACACACAGAGTGAGGGCGGGGAACCACCAGCAGACGACCACAAGCAATTACTTTTAGCGAGCCAGGGAGGCAGCCAGGCGGAGTGGGGAGACTGGTGCCTCGTGGGGTCTTGAAGAGGCTCTTGCTGGTTTTATCAATGATCTGCTGAGGACTGGCTCGTGTGTGTGATTACTGCTTGTGTGTGTGTGTGTGTGTGTGTGTGTGTGTGTGTGTGTGTGTGTGTGTGTGTGTGGCGACCAGAGAGTTTTACTTTCGTGTTCTCCGTCTCTTCATCTTATGTGTATGTGCTACGCCTTTACTTCTTATTTGTGTGTACACACACACACAGACACACACACACACACACACCCAGCCTAGGCCACGTAACTATTTATCAACCAGCACCAAAGGAAGGTTGAACAGCTGGGTTGGGTGTGGACCGACTGCCGCACCAAGGATTCGAACCGATGGGCGACCTATCCCGGGCTGGCCCGTGCTAACCCATGGTGTTTGATTACTGTGAGTGCGTTGGGGAGAGAAAGTCTTGCACTGGTGTTGCCTCGTCTCTTAACCTTGTATATACATGTACCATGTCTTTACTCCTATGTACATATACACAGACAAAGCAAGAGAGAGAGAGAGAGAGAGAGAGAGAGAGAGAGAGAGAGAGAGAGAGAGAGAGAGAGAGAGAGAGAGAGAGAGATGTACAGACCCAAGCTTCAAGCGACGTGCTACGGCCTTAACGCTAAAAAAGAAAAAAAATGACGCCCTTGTAAGCAGCAGAAAAGAATAGCAAAACAAAGGCTCTTTCCCCACCCCCCACTCCCTCCTGCAGGAAGGCAGGGAGAAAAAATACCTTGCAGGATTAATGAACCAGAAGGAAAGTTTCATAGGAAGGTCATAAGCTAGAATGAACATGAATATGTCATGCATCCCACCATCACCAGCGACGCCGTGCATCCCTTCACGTTTTGTTATAAAGACAATACTAAGGATAAACTTGAGCTCCACATTATACCATGCCTATATTATTCCTGATGTTGAAGAATGATACAATAATTCTTACTTACCCCCTCAAAGCAGGTGATATGGGTTAATCAATGTTGCTGTGTTACCGCAGCATGGCCAGGGAGAGATCAATGGTATACCAGCTAGCGTGATATACCACTGCGTTATGATGAATGGTTGGATGAATTATCCAATATCGGATACTGACAAGTGATGACCAATTAAGGATGTTGCTCTGAACAACATTTTCTGGGAGCTTATCCCAAGCATCAATAATGTCGTTGGTAAAAGAAAGATATTTCGTTCAGTCCACATTAACTCGGTGACCTCGGAGTTTTAATCCATTCCTCTCGTCGGTAATGTTGGTGCTACTGTAAAGAAACGTTCATTATCGACGTTGTTGTATCATTTAAGCATTTTGAAACATTCTATCAATTTGCCCCGGAGGCGCTTCGTGCTTAGGGAGAACAAGTTTAATTCTCGCAGTCTCTCCTCATATGGTTTGTTACACAAGGAGGGAATCAATTTAGTTGTTCATCGCTGCACTGCTTCCAATCTAAGAATGTTCTTACTTAAGTGGGGGCCCAAAACTGCACTGCATATTCGAGGTGTGGTCTAACTAGGCTTAGGTACAGTGGCAATACCACACCCTTGCTTTTGTACATAAAGTTTTTCTTTATAAATCCTAACATCTTATTTGCTTTCTTGGCAGCTTCATCACAATGCTGGGAGAATTTGAAGTTACTGGAGACAGCAACACATAGATCGCTCACACTAGGGATGTCCTTTATCTTGTGGCTCATCAGTTCATGGTAATTTTTTTTTAAGTTTTCCTACTTGTAACAGCTGACATGTATTGACGTTAAATGGCATTTACCATTTACTAGACCAATCAGCGATTTTACGTAGATCCTCTTGTAATCTTTGCCCATCTTCCTCAGCTAATATAGCACTACCGACCTTTTTCATCAGCAAATTTGGACAGCAGGTTATTTAGCCCAACGTCAATATCGTTAATGTAAATGATGAAAAGTATAGGGCCAAGTATAGATCCCTGGGGGACTCCACTAGTAACGGGTGACCACGGTGAGGATTCTCTGTCTCCTATCACATAACCAGACTTCTATCCATTGCCCTACGTGGCCAGTAATCTCCAAGTCCCGGACTTTGTGCATCAATATAACGTGGGGAACTTTGTCGGATGCTTTCTGGAAGTCCAGACAAATCATATATGCTGCGTTTCTCTTGTCGTGGCTACAGAATAGTTTATGATAAAATTCAAGGTTTGTAAGTCGTGATCTGCGTTTATTGAGGATGAGTTAGAGAAGATATATTCTATTAGATCCAAGTTAAAGTATCCTAGATCTTTCATTGATTAATATATTAAGTTGGCAATAACTTCACACCAAGAAACTTTTAGTTCTCCCTTTTAGTAATGATTTTACTTTACTTCCCATGTAGCTTTAATCCTTTAATGTAAATGATGCCTTCAGCAACAATAATACTATAAAGAATATCTTAATCAGGAACTCACCAGAAAGTTCCGCAAGGTGCGTTTATAGAGTACCATGTAAAAATTGTGAAAAGTTTTATTTTGGGCAGATTGGTAAGGCTCTCTTTGTTAGATTTAAGCAACATGAATATAGTATAAGAACAGGGCAAGAATCAAATGCCTTGTTTAATCGTATTAAAAATTATGATCATTGTACTGACTGGAGTAATGCCATCTCAGTTATCAACTCGCCTAACTCTTGTAATCACGAGAAATATCACTGAATCATCTATCATTAAATACACAAAGAATTGTAACATTAACATCAGTGAAGGTCTATACAAATTGAATAGCTTTATCATTGATAAAATTTGTAAGCCGTTCTCTTTCTTGTCCACATGATAAATCTATGATACTCATGTTGCCAGTCTTGAACGCACCCGACGTCCATTCGGGTAGTCACTTGTTTACCAAATGGCGTCCTAGCTACGTCTCTTCGTTGTATATGAACTGACATATTTCTTTCCTGTATCTTTCCTGAGGATGTGATCATTACCCAAAAGTGAACCTGAAAACTTATCGTGTTTCATTTCCGTATGGTTACGAAAGGAATTTAGGTGATCATGCGCTCAATTGTAATTCTTCCAATATATATATAATATATATATATATATATATATATATATATATATATATATATATATATATATATATATATATATATATATATACTGAGTTTGGTAAAGTGTGTGAAAGAAGAAAGTTCAATCCATTGACAGCACGTCGACCCGTAACCACATCGTTCAATTCACTCTATTCTTGCACGCCTTTCACCCTCCTGCATGTTCAGGCCCCGATCATTCAAAATCTTTTTCACTCCATCCTTCCACCTCCAATTTGGTCTCCTACTTCTCCTCGTTCCCTCCACCTCTGACACATATATCCTCTTTGTCAATCTTTCCTCACTTATTCTCTCCATGTGACTAAACCATTTCAAAACACCCTTTTCTGCTCTCTCAACCACACTCTTTTTATTACCACACATCTCTCTTACCCTTTCATTACTTACTCGATCAAACCACCTCACACCACATATTGTCCTCAAACATCTCATTTCTAGCACATCCACCCTCCTCCGCGCAACTCTATCTATAGCCCACGCCTCGCAACCAAATATCATTGGTGGAACCACTATTCCTTAAAACATACCTATTTTTGCTTTCCAAGATAACGTTCTCGACATGCTCCCAGAACTTTCGCCCCCTTCCCCCATCCTAGGATTCACTTCCGCTTTCATGGTTCCATCCACTGCCAAATCCACTCCCAGATATCTAAAACACTTTACTTCCTCCAGTTTTTCTCCATTCAAACCTACCTCCCAATTGACTTGTCCCTCAACCCTACTGTACCTAATAACCTTGCTCTTATTCACATTTACTCTTAACTTTCTTCTTTCACACACTTTACCAAACTCAGTCACCAGCTTCTGCAGTTTCTCACCCGAACCAGCCACCAGCGCTGTATCATCAGCGAACACCAACTGACTCACTTCCCAAGCTCTCTCGTCCACAACAGACTGCATACTTGCCCCTCTTTCCAAAACTCTTGCATTAACCTCCCTAACAACCCCATCCATGAACAAATTAAACAACCATGGAGGCATCACACACCCCTGCCGCAAACCAACATTCACTGACAACCAATCACTTTCCTCTCTTCCTACTCGTACACATGCCTTACATCCTCGATAAAAACTTTTCACTGCTTCTAACAACTTGCCTCCCACACCATATATTCTTAATACCTTCCACACAGCATCTCTATCAACTCTATCATATGCCTTCTCCAGAGTCATAAATGCTACATACAAATCCATTTGCTTTTCTAAGTATTTCTCACATAGATTCTTCAAAGCAAACACCTGATCCACACATCCTCTACCACTTCTGAAACCACACTGCTCTACCCCAATCTGATGCTTTGTACATGCCTTCGCCCTTTCAATCAATACCCTCCCATATAATTTCCCAGGAATACTCAACAAACTTATGCCTCTGTAATTTGAGCACTCACCTTTATCCCCTTTGCCTTTGTACAATGGCACTATGCAAGCATTCCGCCAATCCTCTGGCACCTCATGAGTCATACATACATTAAATAACCTTACCAACCAGTCAACAATACAGTCACCCCTTTTTTAAATAAATTCCATTGCAATACCATCCAAACCCGCTGCCTCGCCGGCTTTCATCTTCCGCAAAGCTTTTACTACCTCTTCTCTGTTTACCAAATCATTCTCCCTAACCCTCTCGCTTTGCACACCACCTCGACCAAAACACAATATCTGCCACTCTATCATGAAACACATTCAACAAACCTTCAAAATACTCACTCCATCTCCTTCTCACACCACCACTACTTGTTATCACCTCCCCATTAGCCCCCTTCGCTGAAGCTCCAATTTGTTCCCTTGTCTTACGCACTTTATTTATCTCTTTCCAAAACATCTTTTTATTCTCCCTAAATTTAATGATACTCTCATACCCCAACACACACACACACACACACACACACACACACACACACACACACACAAACACAGATATAACTCACAAGAACAAGTGATTCGGGTAAGTGCTGGTAGCTACAAACAATATGAAGCACGCAAGTTCCGCGAGCTTCCGTGATAATCTACATGTTCCGGAGATGATGATGCAAATAATCATGCAAGCGCTCGGGGTCATCATGTTCCATTTTACCCGTGGCTATCAACACACACACACACACACACACACACACACATATATATATATATATATATATATATATATATATATATATTATATATATATATATATATATATATATATATATATATATAATATATATATATACATATATATATATAACACGAATAGACGGATCGATTGATATCCTATAACGCCATATCCCTTTCGTGGTGATCCTGCAGCTTTGAGAGTGTCCTCCAAGCAGGAGCAGGAGAATGATGGACTCTTGTGGAAGGTTTTCAGCAAGGCTGTACTCCTCTCCGTTCATTGATGATGATGATGCAATATTGCCAAAGGCGACTTCTCACTTGCAGTGTTAGCACATGTCCATCGAACCCCGCGTAGGCTCCCATCCCGACCGGGGCAGTCGGTCTGCAGTTACCCTAGCTGTTCATCCTTCCTTAGAGAGACTAGTGGATAAACTGGCTACCTGACTTACGCTGTTTATCACAACGCTCCAATTCCGTCCATCCTTTGCTCACATCCAACCCTCCTGCATGCTCAGGCCCCGAGCACTTGAAACCTTTTTCACTTCATCCCTTCCATCTTCAATCTGGTCTCTCCCTTCTCTTTGTACTCAACCTTTGACACATAGAACCTCTTTGTCTACATCTCCTCACTCGTTTTCTCCATATGTCCACACCATTTCAGCACACCCTCTTCTGCTCTCTCAAACCCACCTCTTATTACCACACGTCTCTCTCTCTCTCACCCTTTTATTACTCAATCAATCAACTCTCCTCACACCACATTGTCCTCGAACATTTCTTACACACACACACACACACACACACACACACCACACACACACACACACACACACATTCTATACACGTATATACCATAAATACCATAAATACGATTAGTGTACTATAGACTAAGAAACCAAGTTACTAAATGAAAAATGTGCGAATAATTGCTTCATTATCACGCGAGTTAATTGGAACAATGCAAGATAACAATGTTAAGTAAACACTGAGTTAATTATTGGTAAAGCTATATAAGGTCGAGATGTGGGAGGTATAACCTGAGTGACTGGTGTACGATGTACCTACCCTTGTGGTGGTGGATGACCGTACGACCCTTGGCTCTCATGGCAAAGGCCCGCCCGTCATAACCATGGGTCGTACCGTCGTGTTCAAGGGTCGTACTGTGATGACCTCAGTAAGGCCCGCCCGTCATAACCATGGGGTCGTACCGACGTGTTCAAGGGTCGTATGTGATGACCTCAGTAAGGCCCGCCCGTCATAACCTTGGAGTCGTTAACCTGGTGAGGTCGTACGTCTGTAGTCCTAACCTCGTACAGGGTGTACTCGTTCAAGTGTCGGCTCTCCATCATTTAAGGGCCCGCCACCGTCAAACCATGGGGCGTACGTCGTGTTACAAGTTCGTACGTGAATGACCTCAGTAAGGCCACCGTATAACCAGGGATCTCGAGCGACGTGTTAAGGGTGTACGTGATGACCTCAGTAAGGCCGCCGTCATAACCTTGGAGTACGTTACGGAGGGTGGGGTCGTACTGTTCCTGTCAAGGTCGTACTCTGATATTCAATGGTGTTGTAACATCGTTCTCAAGTGTCGCATCTCCTCAGTTCTCTCCCGCTAGTGGCTATGTGCCATCGTGAGACACATCCATGGTCAGCAAGCGTCCACATACAAATACCAGCAAAAAGAAAATGTATATCAAACCATGAAGTTTGAACGTAAGAATTCATTCAGAGAAGAGAGGAGAGAGGGAGAGAGAGAGAGAGAGAGAGTAGAGGAGGGTGGAGGAGAGGAGAGAGGAAGAGAGAGACCTTCACATATTTTCTTTATCCTCAATGAAGACTGAAGGAATGAGTGGCAGTGCGTGTGTGTGTTTGTGGTGTGTGTGTGTGTGTTTGTTGTGTGTGTTCAAGTCGCCTGGTCATCGAGTCGGGCTACGGGACGAGACGTCCAAATGATTATAAGTCAGGAGAGTGTGGGCGTGGGGAGTGGCGGCGGAGGCGAGCTACGATTGTGGCACAGCCTCAATTGCGGACCCGGCGGAGGAGGTACTAGGCGGGCTCGGTGTGAGGACGGGCAACGCAGCACAACCGGCGAAAAGTCTTCACGTAATACACACGAGTGATAATCACGTGACACACACACACACAAACACACACACACACACACAACACACACCACACACAACACATACACACACACACACACACCCCACACACAACAACATACACACACACACACACACACACACACACACAATACACACACAACAACACACACACACAT
>NC_092242.1:21231261-21233761 GCF_036320965.1 Panulirus ornatus | reverse complement strand
AGCGGCTTACTGGGGATCTCGCGGCAAAATAAGGAAGAGGCGAAGATATTAATTACGCTCGTATATCAGGGCGACTCAGGTGCGTTCAACAGTTTTGTGTGCGAGCGCTGCTGATTAGTCTCGTGTACCACGGAAAGTTTGGTGTTGTGACTCATGTATATTACTGGCACTCACATGTGTCAAGGAGAGTCCTCATCCTCGTATGTATCAACGAGAGTCTTCATCCTCATGTGTTAAGGAGAGTCCTCATCCTCATATATATCAAGGAGTGTCCTCATATGTGGTAAGGAGAGTCTTCATCCTCATATGTGACAAAGAGAGTCCTCAGTCTTATATGTGTCAAGGAGAGTCCTCATCCTCATATGTGTTAAGAAGAGTCCTCATCCTCATATGTATCAAGGAGAGTCCTCATATGTGTTAAGGAGAGTCCTCATCCTCATATATGTTAAGGAGAGTCCTCATCTTCATATGCATCAAGGAGAGTCCTTATATGTGTTAAGTAGAGGCTTCATCCTCATGTGTGTTAAGGAGAGTCCTTATTCTCATACGTGTCAAGGAGAGTCCTCATCCTCATATGTGTTAAGAGAGTCCTCATTCTCATATGTGTTAAGGAGAGTCCTCATCCTCATATGTGTTAAGAGAGTCCTTATTCTCATACGTGTCAAGGAGAGTCCTCATCCTCATATGTGTTAAGAGAGTCCTCATTCTCATATGTGTTAAGGAGAGTCCTCATCCTCATATGTGTTAAGAGAGTCCTTATTCTCATATGTGTTAAGGAGAGTCCTCATCCTCATATGTGTTAAGGGAGTCCTCATCCTCATATGTGTTAAGGAGAGTCCTCATCCCACATGTATCAAGGAGAGTCTTCATCCTGATATGTGTTAGGTAGAGTCCTCATCCTCATATGTATCGAGGACAGTCCTCATTTCATTTGAGTAAAGGAGAGTCCTCATCCTCACATGTATCAAGGAGAGTCACCCACATCCTCACATGTATCAAGGAGAGTCACAACCAAGAACCAACAAGTCATTAAGTCACAATCTATAACAACCAACAAGTCATTAAGTCACAAGCTATAACAACCAACAAGTCATTAAGTCACAAGCTATAACAACCAACAAGTCATTAAGTCACAAAATATAACAACCAACAAGTCATTAAGTCACAAGCTATAACAACCAACAAGTCATTAAGTCAGAATCTATAACAACCAACAAGTCATTAAGTCAGAATCTATAACAACCAACAAGTCATTAAGTCACAATCTATAACAACCAACAAGTCATTAAGTCACAAGCTATAACAACCAACAAGTCATTAAGTCACAATCTATAACAACCAACAAGTCATTAAGTCAGAATCTATAACAACCAACAAGTCATTAAGTCAGAATCTATAACAACCAACAAGTCATTAAGTCAGAATCTATAACAACCAACAAGTCATTAAGTCACAATCTATAACAACCAACAAGTCATTAAGTCACAATCTATAACAACCAACAAGTCATTAAGTCACAATCTATAACAACCAACAAGTCATTAAGTCAGAATCTATAACAACCAACAAGTCATTAAGTCAGAATCTATAACAACCAACAAGTCATTAAGTCAGAATCTATAACAACCAACAAGTCATTAAGTCAGAATCTATAACAACCAACAAGTCATTAAGTCAGAATCTATAACAACCAACAAGTCATTAAGTCAGAATCTATAACAACCAACAAGTCATTAAGTTAGAATCTATAACAACCAACAAGTCATTAAGTTACAATCTATAACAACCAACAAGTCATTAAGTTACAATCTATAACAACCAACAAGTCATTAAGTCAGAATCTATAACAACCAACAAGTCATTAAGTCAGAATCTATAACAACCAACAAGTCATTAAGTCACAATCTATAACAACCAACAAGTCATTAAGTCACAATCTATAACAACCAACAAGTCATTAAGTCACAATCTATAACAACCAACAAGTCATTAAGTCAGAATCTATAACAACCAACAAGTCATTAAGTCAGAATCTATAACAACCAACAAGTCATTAAGTCAGAATCTATAACAACCAACAAGTCATTAAGTTAGAATCTATAACAACCAACAAGTCATTAAGTTACAATCTATAACAACCAACAAGTCATTAAGTTACAATCTATAACAACCAACAAGTCATTAAGTTACAATCTATAACAACCAACAAGTCATTAAGTTACAATCTATAACAACCAACAAGTCATTAAGTCAGAATCTATAACAACCAACAAGTCATTAAGTCTGAATCTGTAACAACCAACAAGTCATTAAGTCAGAATCTGTAACAACCAACAAGTCATTAAGTCACAATCTGTAACAACCAACAAGTCATTAAGTCACAATCTATAACAACCAACAAGTCATTAAGTCAGAATCTATAACAACCAACAAGTCATTAAGTCACAATCTATAACAACCAACAAGTCATTAAGTCACAATCTATAACAACCAACAAGTC
>NC_092242.1:21166261-21226261 GCF_036320965.1 Panulirus ornatus | reverse complement strand
ACAAGGCTAATGTGGTCTCGTATGGGGAGACAAGGCTAAGATGGTCTCGTATGGAGGAGACAAGGCTAAGATGGTCTCGTATGGAGGAGACAAGGTTAATGTGGTCTCGTATGGAGGAGACAAGGCTAAGATGGTCTCGTATGGAGGAGACAAGGCTAAGGTGGTCTCGTATGGGGAGACAAGGCTATGATGGTCTCGTATGGAGGAGACAAGGCTAAGATGGTCTCGTATGGAGGAGACGAGGCTAAGGTGGTCTCGTATGGGGAGACAAGGCTAAGATGGTCTCGTATGGAGGAGACAAGGCTAAGATGGTCTCGTATGGAGGAGACGAGGCCAAGATGGTCTCGTATGGAGACAAGGCTAATGTTGTCTCGTATGGAGGAGACAAGGCTAAGGTGGTCTCGTATGGAGGAGACAAGGCTAAGGTGGTCTCGTATGGAGGAGACAAGGCTAAGATGGTCTCGTACGGAGGAGACAAGGCTAAGATGGTCTCGTATGGAGGAGACAAGGGTAAGATGGTCTCGTATGGAGGAGACAAGGCTAATGTGGTTTCGTATGGAGGAGACAAGGCTAAGGTGGTCTCGTATGGGGGAGACAAGGCTAAGATGGTCTCGTATGGAGGAGACAAGGCTAAGATGGTCTCGTATGGAGGAGACAAGGCTAAGGTGGTCTCGTATGGAGGAGACAAGGCGAAGATGGTCTCGTATGGAGGAGACAAGGCTAATGTGGTCTCGTATGGGGAGACAAGGCTAAGATGGTCTCGTATGGAGGAGACAAGGCTAATGTGGTCTCGTATGGGGAGACAAGGCTAATGTGGTCTCGTATGGGGAGACAAGGCTAAGATGGTCTCGTATGGAGGAGACAAGGCTAAGATGGTCTCATATGGAGGAGACAAGGTTAATGTGGTCTCGTATGGAGGAGACAAGGCTAAGATGGTCTCGTATGGAGACAAGGCTAAGGTGGTCTCGTATGGGGAGACAAGGCTATGATGGTCTCGTATGGAGGAGACAAGGCTAAGATGGTCTCGTATGGAGGAGACGAGGCTAAGGTGGTCTCGTATGGGGAGACAAGGCTAAGATGGTCTCGTATGGAGGAGACAAGGCTAAGATGGTCTCGTATGGAGGAGACGAGGCCAAGATGGTCTCGTATGGAGACAAGGCTAATGTCTCGTATGGAGGAGACAAGGCTAAGGTGGTCTCGTATGGAGGAGACAAGGCTAAGGTGGTCTCGTATGGAGGAGACAAGGCTAAGATGGTCTCGTACGGAGGAGACAAGGCTAAGATGGTCTCGTATGGAGGAGACAAGGGTAAGATGGTCTCGTATGGAGGAGACAAGGCTAATGTGGTCTCGTATGGAGGAGACAAGGGTCTTGTATGGGGAGACAAGGCTAAGATGGTCTCGTATGGAGGAGACAAGGCTAAGATGGTCTCGTATGGAGGAGACAAGGCTAAGTTGGTCTCGTATGGAGGAGACAAGGCGAAGATGGTCTCGTATGGAGGAGACAAGGCTAATGTGGTCTCGTATGGGGAGACAAGGCTAAGATGGTCTCGTATGGAGGAGACAAGGCTAATGTGGTCTCGTATGGGGAGACAAGGCTAATGTGGTCTCGTATGGGGAGACAAGGCTAAGATGGTCTCGTATGGAGGAGACAAGGCTAAGATGGTCTCGTATGGAGGAGACAAGGTTAATATGGTCTCGTATGGAGGAGACAAGGCTAAGATGGTCTCGTATGGAGGAGACGAGGCTATTGTGGTCTCGTATGGGAAGACAAGGCTAAGATGGTCTCGTATGGAGGAGACAAGGCTAAGATGGTCTCGTATGGAGGAGACGAGGCCAAGATGGTCTCCTATGGGGAGACAAGGCTAAGATGGTCTCGTATGGAGGAGACGAGGCTAAGATGGTCTCGTATGGAGGAGACGAGGCCAAGATGGTCTCGTATGGGGAGACAAGGCTAAGGTGGTCTCGTATGGAGGAGACAAGGCCAAAGTGGTCTCGTATGGAGGAGACAAGGCCAAAGTGGTCTCGTATGGAGGAGACGAGGCTGAGATGGTCTCGTATGGAAGTCTCGACCGCTGCCAAACGCGGCTCTGGTCTCTGGACCAGCTGATGAGGCGAACGAACCCTCCAGACAGCTGGTAATGAGGTTATCAAAGACGCTAATTAACAGAGCTGGACCCGTTGAGTAATTAAGAGAACGGAAGGTGGCGTCTACCTGTTGTCCACGGAGTGGCACCTGTTGACAACGTCTCAACAGACCGTTTCGGTCCAGAGTCTACCGAGGACGTGTTCAATACATCAGCTTGATAAAGTATACTGTTATGTCTAAAGGGATTAAATATAATGTAGAGATTATCAAAGACATCCACACACACACACACACACACAACACACACACACTACATATATATTAGTTGGTTGTGATGTGTGTGGGGGTGGTGGTGTCGTTGTGTATAAATTTGCCATAATGATGATCTACATCGGCCCCTCGCATGCTCTGAACCATGACTGATGCAGTCATCCATACCTAGCAACCTTCATTATGACCCAGTAATCGAGACTGAGCACCCACGTGCAATCTATCTACTGGACCCATCTCGATCACGTGACACCATCACATCGATCTACTGAGCAGCCCACGTCACCCTCGTATGCTACGTGAGCACCCACCGTGCACCACTCGAATGCTACGTGAGCACCACCGTGCACCACTCGAATGCTACTGAGCAGCCCACCGTGCACCACTCGATGCTACGTGAGCACCCACCGTGCACCACTCGTATGCTACGTGAGCAGCCCACCGTGCACCACTCGATGCTACGTGAGCACCCACCGTGCACCACTCGATGCTACGTGAGCAGCCCACCGTGCACCACTCGAATGCTACGTGAGCAGCCCACCGTGCACCACTCTCGGCAAGTGCCCCCGTCAGAGCAGCCCACCGTGCACCACTCGATGCTACGTGAGCACCCAACCGATGCACCACCACTCGTATGCTACGTGAGCAGCCCACCGTGCACCACTCGCATGCTACGTGAGCAAGCCCACCGTGCACCACTCGCATGCTACGTGAGCACCCACGGCACCACCGATGCACGTGAGCACCAGTGCACATCGTATGCTACGTGAGCACCCACCGTGCACCACTCGTATGCTACGTGAGCAGCCCACCGTGCACCACTCGAATGCTACGTGACACCCACCGCACACTCGCATGCACTACACCCCTACCGTGCACATACCTCGATCTACTGAGCAGCCCACCGTGCCCACACTACGTAGCAACCGGCACCACCGTGTACGTGACAGCCCACCGTGCACCCCCACTCGCATGCTACGTTGAGGCAAGCCGGACCGTGCACCACTCGTATGCTACGTGAGCAGCCCACCGTGCACCACTCGCATGCTACGTGAGCAGCCCACCGTGCACCACTCGATGCTACGTGAGCAGCCCACCGTGCACCACTCGTTCACGTGAGCACCACCGTGCACCACTCGCATGCACGTGAGCACCCACCGTGCACCACTCGCATGCTACGTGAGCAGCCACCGTGCACCACTCGCATGCTACTGAGCACCCACCGTGCACCACTCGCATGCTACGTGAGCAGCCCACCGTGCACCACTCGATGCTACGTGAGCAGCCCACCGTGCACCACTCGTATGCTACGTGAGCACCCACCGTGCACCACTCGCTATGCTGACGTGACGTGCAGCACCACCGTGCACCACTCGTATGCTACTGAGCACCCACCGTGCACCACTCGCATGCTACGTGAGCAGCCCACCGTGCACCACTCGAATGCTACGTAGCAGCCCACCGTGCACCACTCGATGCTACGTGAGCAGCCCACCGTGCACCACTCGATGCTACGTGAGCAGCCCACCGTGCACCACTCGTATGCTACGTGAGCACCCACCGTGCACCACTCTATGCTACGTGAGCAACCCACCGTGCACCACTCGCATGCTACGTGAGCAGCCCACCGTGCACCACTCGTATGCTACGTGAGCAGCCCACCGTGCACCACTCGTATGCTACGTGAGCAGCCCACCGTGCACCACTCGCATGCTACGTGAGCAGCCCACCGTGCACCACTCGTATGCTACGTGAGCAGCCCACCGTGCACCACTCGTATGCTACGTGAGCAGCCCACCGTGCACCACTCGTATGCTAAGTGAGCAGCCCACCGTGCACCACTCGTATGCTACGTGAGCAGCCCACCGTGCACCAATCGCATGCTACGTGAGCAACCCACCGTGCACCACTCGTATGCTACGTGAGCAGCCCACCGTGCACCACTCGCATGCTACGTGAGCAACCCACCGTGCACCACCGCATGCTACGTGAGCAGCCCACCGTGCACCACTCGTATGCTACGTGAGCAGCCCACCGTGCACCACTCGCATGCTACGTGAGCAACCCACCGTGCACCACCGCATGCTACGTGAGCAGCCCACCGTGCACCACTCGTATGCTACGTGAGCAACCCACCGTGCACCAAACGCATGCTACGTGAGCAGCCCACCGTGCACCACTCGTATGCTACGTGAGCAGCCCACCGTGCACCACTCGTATGCTACGTGAGCAGCCCACCGTGCACCACTCGCATGCTACGTGAGCAGCCCACACTGCACCACTCGCATGCTACGTGACCCAGCCCACCGTGCACCACTCGATGCTACGTGAGCAGCCCACCGTGCACCACTCGAATGCTACGTGAGCAGCCCACCGTGCACCACTCGTATGCTACGTGAGCAGCCCACCGTGCACCAATCGCATGCTACGTGAGCAACCCACCGTGCACCACTCGCATGCTACGTGAGCAACCCACCGTGCACCACTCGTATGCTACGTGAGCAGCCCACCGTGCACCACTCGCATGCTACGTGAGCAACCCACCGTGCACCACTCGTATGCTACGTGAGCAGCCCACCGTGCACCACTCGCATGCTACGTGAGCAACCCACCGTGCACCACCGCATGCTACGTGAGCAGCCCACCGTGCACCACTCGTATGCTACGTGAGCAGCCCACCGTGCACCAAACGCATGCTACGTGAGCAACCCACCGTGCACCACCGCATGCTACGTGAGCAACCCACCGTGCACCACTCGCATGCTACGTGAGCAACCCACCGTGCACCACCGCATGCTACGTGAGCAGCCCACCGTGCACCACTCGTATGCTACGTGAGCAGCCCACCGTGCACCACTCGCATGCTACGTGAGCAGCCCACCGTGCACCACTCGCATGCTACGTGAGCAGCCCACCGTGCACCACTCGTATGCTACGTGAATAGTTCTTCACATCCTTCAAAACAAGTTTCCTGCTTAATTTCATGCCATGTCCTCTGGTTGTTCTATCGTTACATCTTGTACAGAACTACCCACGTCATCAGTCTGGTTTGAAATCTTACAGGTTGTGATCTGGTCACCTCTCACTCCTCTCTCTTCCATATTTATATATTATGTTGACGTATCCAGTCACTGACGAAAGTCAACATTAAGGCCGAAATTTCACTGAAATCTACGAATTTTGGGAAGTGAAAAACTTATCTTTTAAAATGCGCCAGGTCATAGTTATTGGGAAAGACAAGAAGGTAAAGAGTTCCAAACTTCGAGGTGTACGGAAAGAAACAGTTATCAAAACGGCCCACCCTTGAGTTCCCAACGGCCACACAGTATTGCGTACGCAGGTCTTGCTAGTGGTGGGGGAATATAAGCACCCAGTTCTCGGGAGCAAAAACATTAAGAAAATCTAAGGCCTCCAGCCTTTCCCTGTACCTCAGCTCTTTAATTCGCTTTTTATCATCTTTGTTGCCCTCCTCTGGACCTTCTCTATTAGCTCTTTGTGCTTGTTCAGCATCTTCTAATTTTGGCCTAATGTAAGACAAACAGCTTGTGGATAATTCCTTGTCCATGAACCTGAATGGTATTGTACCATTCGTCAGCAGGTAGTTCAATGGTTACCGCCCGTACGTCCGGGAACCAGACAACATGAGGGGTGGTGACTGGTCATGTGTTAGAGAACCATAGAGCATGGCGGGTGGGGGGTGACTGGTCATGCATCAGTGGGCCATCATGACAAATTATCATACGTGGAGAGATGAATGGCTGGCGGGAACTATCCCATTGACGTAACAGGTTGTCTGGGGGAAAGTAGCGCGCCAGTAGAGCACGGGTCTATTATGGCTGCCATTACCATATTGGTCCACCAGGGTGCGCACTGCGCTCATAAACCATGGGACTCGCTTTTTTATAAACAGAAAAAGCAGAAAATATGGCGAAAGTACATTATACTCCTTTCAGTAGATACGGCAACACATGAACAGCTAACCATTATATATATATATAATAATAAAATATATAATTATATAATATATATATAATATAAATATATATATATATTTATATATATTTTCTTTTTTTTTTTTTTTTGCTTTGTCGCTGTCTCCCGCGTTTGCGAAGTAGCGCAAGGAAACAGAGAGAAAGAAATGGCCCAACCCACCCCCATACACATGTATATACATACACGTCCACATACGCAAATATACATACCTATACATCTCAATGTACACATATATATACACACACAGACATATACATATATGCACATGTACATAATTCATAGTCTGCCTTTATTTATTCCCATCGCCACCTCGCCACACATGGAATAACATCCCCCTCCCCCCTCATGTGTGCGAGGTAGCGCTAGGAAAAGACAACAAAGGCCCCATTCGTTCACACTCAGTCTCTAGCTGTCATGTAATAATGCCCGAAACCACAGCTCCCTTTCCACATCCAGGCCCCACAGAACTTTCCATGGTTTACCCCAGACGCTTTACATGCCCTAATTCAATCCATTGACAGCACGTCGACCCCGGTATACCACATCGATCCAATTCACTCTATGCCTTGCCCGCCTTTCACCCTCCTGCATGTTCAGGCCCCGATCACTCAAAATCTTTTTCACTCCATCTTTCCACCTCCAATTTGGTCTCCCACTTCCCCTCGTTCCCTCCACCTCCGACACATATATCCTCTTGGTCAATCTTTCCTCACTCATTCTCTCCATGTGCCCAAACCATTTCAAAACACCCTCTTCTGCTCTCTCAACCACGCTCTTTTTATTTCCACACATCTCTCTTACCCTTACGTTACTTACTCGATCGAACCACCTTACACCACATATTGTCCTCAAACATCTCATTTCCAGCACATCCACCCTCCTGCGCCCAACTCTATCCATAACCCACGCCTCGCAACCATACAACATTGTTGGAACCACTATTCCTTCAAACATACCCATTTTTGCTTTCCGAGATAAAGTTCTCGACTTCCACACATTCTTCAAGGCTCCCAGGATTTTCGACCCCTCCCCCACCCTATGATTCACTTCCGCTTCCATGGTTCCATCCGCTGCCAGATCCACTCCCAGATATCTAAAACACTTCACTTCCTCCAGTTTTTCTCCAATCAAACTTACCTCCCAATTGACTTGACCCTCAACCCTACTGTACCTAATAACCTTGCTCTTATTCACATTTACTCTTAACTTTCTTCTTTCACACACTTTACAAACTCAGTCACCAGCTTCTGCAGTTTCTCACATGAATCAGCCACCAGCGCTGTATCATCAGCGAACAACAACTGACTCACTTCCCAAGCTCTCTCATATATATAATATATATAATAATATATATATATATATATATATATATAATATATATACAAACTTCCAAAGAAACATGAACGATGTATAATAATCTAAGCAACATATTAAGAACATATTTCACCAAGCAGCTTACTATTGCTCACATAACGAAACTACAATAGGGAAATGTTTCGTCTAACTTATCTAAATCTTTACCTCCCCCACAACAGTAATCAATACTTATATCGTGTTGGTTAGGTGAATAAACTGGTTCAGGTATTGGAAGCCACATTTCTGGTATACAGGAGTGTCCGACCATACGTGTGGCGTATATCACATTTAACACCTGATTTATCATATTCACACATTCACCATTTATATGATTTTCATGATTACATTACTGATAGTTGTGGGAGTTGTGGGAGTATGTGATAGAATGTAAGAAAGTAAATTCTCGATTAATATGGGTAAAATTGAAAGTTGATGGAGAGAGGTGGGTGATTATTGGTGCATATGCACCTGGGCATGAGAAGAAAGATCATGAGAGGCAAGTGTTTTGGGAGCAGCTGAATGAGTGTGTTAGCGGTTTTGATGCACGAGACCGGGTTATAGTGATGGGTGATTTGAATGCAAAGGTGAGTAATGTGGCAGTTGAGGGAATAATTGGTATGCATGGGGTGTTCAGTGTTGTAAATGGAAATGGTGAAGAGCTTGTAGATTTATGTGCTGAAAAAGGACTGATGATTGGGAATACCTGGTTTAAAAAGCGAGATATACATAAGTATACTTATGTAAGTAGGAGAGATGGCCAGAGAGCGTTATTGGATTACGTGTTAATTGACAGGCGTGCGAAAGAGAGACTTTTGGATGTTAATGTGCTGAGAGGTGCAACTGGAGGGTTGTCTGATCATTATCTTGTGGAGGCTAAGGTGAAGATTAGTATGGGTTTTCAGAAAAGAGGAGTGAATGTTGGGGTGAAGAAGGTGGTGAGAATAAGTGAGCTTGGGAAGGAGACCTGTGTGGGGAAGTACCAGGAGAGACTGTGTACAGAATGGAAAAAGGTGAGAACAATGGAAGTAAGGGGAGTGGGGGAGGAATGGGATGTATTTAGGGAATCAGTGATGGATTGCGCAAAAGATGCTTGTGGCATGAGAAGAGTGGGGTGGGCTGTTTAGAAAGGGTAGTGAGTGGTGGGATGAAGAAGTAAGAGTATTAGTGAAAGAGAAGAGAGAGGCATTTGGACGATTTTTGCAGGGAAAAAATGCAATTGAGTGGAGAAGTATAAAAGAAAGAGACAGGAGGTCAAGAGAAAGGTGCAAGGGGTGAAAAAAAGGGCAAATGAGAGTTGGGGTGAGAGACTATCAGTAAATTTTTTAGGGAGAATAAAAGATGTTCTGGAAGGAGGTAAATAGGGTGCGTAAGACAAGGGAGCAAATGGGAACTTCAGTGAAGGGCGTAAATGGGGAGGTGAAAAACAAGTAGTGGTGATGTGAGAAGGAGATGGAATGAGTATTTTGAAGGTTTGTTGAATGTGTCTGATGACAGAGTGGCAGATATAGGGTGTTTTGGTCGAGGTGGTGTGCAAAGTGAGAGGGTTAGGGAAAATGATTTGGTAAACAGAGAAGAGGTAGTAAAAGCTTGCGGAAGATGAAAGCCGGCAAGGCAGCAGGTTTGGATGGTATTGCAGTGGAATTTATTAAAAAAGGGGGTGACTGTATTGTTGACTGGTTGGTAAGGTTATTTAATGTATGTATGACTCATGGTGAGGTGCCTGAGGATTGGCGGAATGCGTGCATAGTGCCATTGTACAAAGGCAAAGGGGATAAGAGTAAGTGCTCAAATTACAGAGGAAATAAGTTTGTTGAGTATTCCTGGTAAATTATATGGGAGGGTATTGATTGAGAGGGTGAAGGCATGTACAGAGCATCAGATTGGGGAAGAGCAGTGCGGTTTCAGAAGTGGTAGAGGATGTGTGGATCAGGTGTTTGCTTGAAGAATGTATGTGAGAAATACTTAGAAAAGCAAATGGATTTGTATGTAGCATTTATGGATCTGGAGAAGGCATATGATAGAGTTGATAGAGATGCTCTGTGGAAGGTATTAAGAATATATGGTGTGGGAGGCAAGTTGTTAGAAGCAGTGAAAAGTTTTTATCGAGGATGTAAGGCATGTGTACGTGTAGGAAGAGAGGAAAGTGATTGGTTCTCAGTGAATGTAGGTTTGCGGCAGGGGTGTGTGATGTCTCCATGGTTGTTTAATTTGTTTATGGATGGGGTTGTTAGGGAGGTGAATGCAAGAGTCCTGGAAAGAGGGCAAGTAATGAAGTCTGTTGGGGATGAGAGAGCCGGGGAAGTGAGTCAGTTGTTGTTCGCTGATGATACAGCGCTGGTGGCTGATTCATGTGAGAAACTGCAGAAGCTGGTGACTGAGTTTGGTAAAGTGTGTGGAAGAAGAAAGTTAAGAGTAAATGTGAATAAGAGCAAGGTTATTAGGTACAGTAGGGTTGAGGGTCAAGTCAATTGGGAGGTGAGTTTGAATGGAGAAAAACTGGAGGAAGTGAAGTGTTTTAGATATCTGGGAGTGGATCTGTCAGCGGATGGAACCCTGGAAGCGGAAGTGGATCATAGGGTGGGGGAGGGGGCGAAAATTTTGGGAGCCTTGAAAAATGTGTGGAAGTCGAGAACATTATCTCGGAAAGCAAAAATGGGTATGTTTGAAGGAATAGTGGTTCCAACAATGTTGTATGGTTGCGAGGCGTGGGCTATGGATAGAGTTGTGCGCAGGAGGATGGATGTGCTGGAAATGAGATGTTTGAGGACAATGTGTGGTGTGAGGTGGTTTGATCGAGTAAGTAACGTAAGGGTAAGAGAGATGTGTGGAAATAAAAAAGAGCGTGGTTGAGAGAGCAGAAGAGGGTGTTTTGAAATGGTTTGGGCACATGGAGAGAATGAGTGAGGAAAGATTGACCCCAAGAGATATATGTGTCGGAGGTGGAGGGAACGAGGAGAAGAGGGAGACCAAATTGGAGGTGGAAAGATGGAGTGAAAAAGATTTTGTGTGATCGGGGCCTGAACATGCAGGAGGGTGTAAGGAGGGCAAGGAATAGAGTGAATTGGAGCGATGTGGTATACAGGGGTTGACGTGCTGTCAGTGGAGTGAATCAAGGCATGTGAGGCGTCTGGGGTGGACCATGGAAAGCTGTGTAGGTATGTATACACGTGTGTGGACATGTGTATGTACATGTGTATGGGGGGGGGGGGGGGGGGGGGTTTGGGCCTTTCTTTCGTCTGTTTCCTTGCGCTACCTCGCAGACGCGGGAGACAGCGACAAAGTAAAAAAAAAAAAAAAAAAAAAAAAAAATTACTGATAGTCACATTATCAATTACTTTCGTGTACCCATTCATGAAAAACTATATTATATATATAATATATATATATATTATATATATATATATAATATATATATATATATATATATTATACACACATACACACACACACACACGCAGTATTTACCAATGCATTACCAGACACAAAGTTATACATGATTACAAAAGTGAAATACGAAATCCAATATTATCTCAAAGCTGCACGTGATTTACAACAGACAGACCCACCACCATCCAGGTGACGATTACACTGTGTTATCCTCTGTCAAACGGGATATCATAATGACTCTCCTGTACCATACAGTGTACCATACTCTCCTGTACCATACAGGGTACCATAATGACTCTCCTGTACCATACAGTGTACCATAATCTCCTGTACCATGCAGCGTACCATACTCTCCTATACCATACAGCGTACCATAATGATTCTCATGTATCATACAGGGTACCATAATGACTCTCCTGTACCATACAGGATACCATACTCTCCTGTACCATACAGGGTACCATAATGACTCTCCCGTACCATACAGTGTACCATAGTGACTCTCCCGTACCATACAGTGTACCATACTCTCCTGTACCATACAGGATACCATACTCTCCTGTACCATACAGGGTACCATAATGACTCTCCCGTACCATACAGTGTACCATACTCTCCTGTACCATACAGGGTACCATAATGACTCTCCCGTACCATACAGTGTACCATACTCTCCTGTACCATACAGGGTACCATAATGACTATCCTGTACCATACAGGATACCATACCCTCCTGTACCATACAGTGTACCATAATCTCCTGTACCATACAGGGTACCATAATGACTCTCCCGTACCATAGTGTACCATACTCTCCTCTACCATAGTGTACCATAATGACTCTCCCGTACCATACAGTGTACCATACTCTCCTGTACCATACAGGGTACCATAATGACTCTCCTGTACCATACAGGGTACCATACTCTCCTGTACCATACAGTGTACCATAATCTCCTGTACCATACAGGGTACCATAATGACTCTCCCGTACCATACAATGTACCATACTCTCCTGTACCATACAGGGTACCATAATGACTATCCTGTACCATACAGGATACCATACCCTCCTGTACCATACAGTGTACCATAATCTCCTGTACCATACATGGTACCATAATGACTCTCCCGTACCATAGTGTACCATACTCTTCTCTACCATAGTGTACCATAATGACTCTCCCGTACCATACAGTGTACCATACAGGGTACCATAATGACTCTCCTGTACCATACAGGGTACCATACTCTCCTGTACCATACAGTGTACCATAATCTCCTGTACCATACAGGGTACCATAATGACTCTCCCGTACCATACAGTGTACCATACTCTCCTCTACCATACAGTGTACCATACTCTCCTGTACCATACAGGGTACCATACTCTCCTGTACCATACAAGGTACCATAATGACTCTCCCGTACCATACAGTGTACCATACTCTCCTGTGCCATACAGGGTACCATACTCTCCTGTACCATACAGGGTACCATACTCTTCTGTGCCATACAGGGTACCATACTCTCCTGTACCATATAGTGTACCATACTCTCCTGTACCATACAGGGTACCATACTCTCCTGCACCATACAGGGTACCATAATGACTCTCCTGTAGCATACAGTGTACCATACTGTCCTGTACCATACAATGTACCATACAGGGTACCATACTCTCCTGTACCATACAGGGTACCATAATGTCTCTCCTGTACTACAAGTGTACCATACTCTCCTATACCATACAGTGTACCATAATGACTCTCTTGTACCATACAGGGTACCATAATGACTCTCCTGTACCATGCAGCGTACCATACTCTCCTGTACCATACAGGGTACCATAATGACTCTCCTGTACCATGCAGCGTACCATACTCTCCTGTACCATACAGGGTACCATAATGACTCTCCTGTACCATACAGGGTACCATAATGACTCTCCTGTACCATGCAGCGTACCATACTCTCCTATACCATACAGCGTACCATAATGATTCTCATGTATCATACAGGGTACCACAATGACTCTCCTGTACCATACAGGGTACCATACTCTCCCGTACCATACATGGTACCATAATGACTCTCCTGTACCATATAGGGTACCATACTCTCCTGTACCATACAGCGTACCATAATGACTCTCCTGTACCGTACAGGGTACCATAAAGACTCTCCTGTACTATACAGGTTATCACTATCATGCCCTTCCACTACCATGTACCACCGGCCTCTTCCACTACCATGTACCACCGGCCTCTTCCACTACCATGTACCACCGGCCTCTTCCACTACCATGTACCACCGTGCCCTTCCACTACCATGTACCACCATAACCTTCCACTACCATGTACCACCGGCCTCTTCCACTACCATGTACCACCGTGCCCTTCCACTACCATGTACCACCGGCCTCCTCCACTACCATGTACCACCGTGCCCTTCCACTACCATGTACCACCATAACCTTCCACTACCATGTACCACCGGCCTCTTCCACTACCATGTACCACCGGCCTCCTCCACTACCATGTACCACTGTGCCCTTCCACTACCATGTACCACCGGCCTCTTCCACTACCATGTACCACCGGCCTCCTCCACTACCATGTACCACCATAACCTCCCAACAGTCCAAACATAAACTGGAACACATTAAGAGGTGACTGAGAGGGAACGACACTAACGGAACTGATTGAAGACGCTTTTCTGGAACAAGTAATTTAAAAAACCAACTAGAGGGAAAAACATTCTTGATCTTGTCCTCACCAGTGACACAAACTTAACCAACACATGCGAAGTTGGCGCGAGTCTGTCAAACAGCAATCACAGTTTGATCAGAGATAAATTAAGATTATGAAATAAATGACAACAAACTTGATCCCAGATTACAGGTGAGCAAATTATGAAAACATTAGACATGAAATTCACAGTACCAATTGGACAAAACTTCTTGACGTTCACACAGTAGAGGGAATGTGGAATAATTCTGAAAATACACGACATGAGATAGAAAATAAACATGTTCCACGAATTACGAAGAGAACTTGCAGTATTTCAAAACCACAGGTGAATAGGAGATTAGATGAACAAATTCGCCCAAAGAAGAAAACATAAGAAAGTCAAATCAATGGGAACCGATGAAAATCAAGAATTGAATAAAACATAGAGTGTAAGAAGGTCATAAGACAGGGTAAACGCGAGGAAGTAAAAGGGACTGCCTTTGAAAATTAAGATTAATCCTAAGAAATTCTTCAACTATGTAAGACAAAGGAAGACAGTAAGAGAAGGAATTGGACCATTACGAAACGTACATGATAAACTAACTATTGACGACAAGGAAATGGCTACCATACTAAATTTTTCTTTTAACTCCGTATTCACAATTGAAGAAACATCTCGAATACCACAACCAGAGAAAATGTTTCAAGGATCTGATGAGGAAGAATTGAAGGTTAGAAATAAAGAGCTCTGAAGTACTTAAATACTTGAACCAATTAAACCCTAACAAATCTAACGGCCCAGATAACAGCTCCAAGATTTTTAAAGGCCACCAGGAGACAGCTGATGTACCTCACAACAAAAATATTCAACAAATCAGATGGTTAGGTAACAACTGACTGGAAACTAGCAAATGTTCCTCCTATATATCAAAAAGGAGACAAAAAGTGTGCCTTAAACTACCGCTCAATTAGCCTTACGTCAGTATTAGGTAAAACAATGGAAAAAAAATGACACGAGATAAAACTGTCACATTTCTAGAACATGAAATCACATAGGACAATCAACACAGTTTCCGCAATAAAAGATCATGTCCGACGAATTTACTGGAATTTTTTAATGTTGATTATCAGAAAGTGGGACGAAAAAGTACCGTCTGTTGTAGTATACTGAGATTTCCAAAAGGCTTTTGATAAAGTACCTCACAAGAGACTTTAACATAAACCCAAAACACACGGAGTCGATGAAGAACTCTGTACATAGATCAGAGCCTGGCTTACCGGAAGAAAACAGCGAGTAGGATTACACGGCGAAGCCTCAGATTGGCTAGACGTAACTGAGTGGTGTGCCACAAGGGGTCGGTCCTAGGCCCAACTCTTTAGATAATATACATTAATGACCTAGAACTCAGTCTAATATCTTAGATCTCCAAATTTACTGACGATACTAAATTAGGATGTAGAGCTGCATACAGGCGGGACTAGCAGAGTGGTCAGACAGATAGCAAATTAAGTTTAATGTAGTCAAGTGTAAAGTTATGCACTTTGGGGACACGAATATGCGTTACGACTACAAACTATTCGGAAACTCTCTAACTAGAGGGAATGAACACAAGGGCGAGTTGTCATTGGGAAAAATTTGAAATACGCAAAACAGTGTCAAGCAGCAAGTAAAAAAGGCAATCAAATGTTAAGTTTCGTAGTCAGGAACATAGTTTACAAGACAACATAAACAATTCTCACATCTTGTACTTCTCTAGTAAGACCACACCTTGAATATGCCGTCCAGTAAGACCACACCTTGAATATGCCGTCCAGTAAGACCACACCTTGAATATGCCGTCCAGTAAGACCACACCTTGAATATGCCCTCCAGTAAGACCACACCTTGAATATGCCGTCCAGTAAGACCACACCTTGAATATGCCCTCCAGTCTTGGTCACCTAAACTATAAAAAAAGACGAGGAAAAATCAGAGCAAGTATAAAGACGCGCGACAAAATTGATTCCATCCTTTAGAAATCTGGCATACGAAGAGAGGCTAAAACGACTGGATCTCTTCTCCCTTAAAAACGTAGATTTCGCGGCGACTTAATCCAGGTGTTCGAAATTCTGAACAAGTTTGATAAAGTAAATCACGAACACGAAATACAAGAAAATACGGCTACTAGGGCAAGTGGAATAACTCACAAGCTAAAAGATGTAGTACGGACGTGGGAAAAAGCTTCTTTTCCTATAGACGTGTTGAGCACTGGAATAATTTAACGTCAGACGTAGTAAATGCCATGACTATAAATACCTTCAAAAGTCGTTTAGACAAATATTTTATGAATTCAGGTATACTCTGAGAAAAACGCTAGAAATAAACTATAAACGACAGCGGTAACGGGGACACTAATGTGCAGCAGCAGGGAGTTGGTGATAGTTTAAAAAAAAATGCTGAGAGGAATTGCATTTGCTTGTCAAGTTAAAATATTTTTTTTTTTTTTCTTTTACCAGACAAACCAGTCAGGGGTCAATTATGCCTCCTGTTGTTTGTCTTTCTCATGTAATCTCATGTACCATGAACCACAGTGCCCTTCCACTACCATGAACCACAGTGCCCTTCCACTACCATGAACCACAGTGCCCTTCCACTACCATGAACCACAGTGCCCTTCCACTACCATGAACCACAGTGCCCTTCCACTACCATGAACCACAGTGCCCTTCCACTACCATGAACCACCATACCTTGCCACTACAATGAACCAGCATACCCTTCCACTACGAGAGGATGACGGTCCTCGTGCCTCCCTCCTCCTGCACCCAGTGTATGGTCAGGAGGACCCAATCCTCCATCCTCCTGCACCCAGTGTATGGTCAGGAGGACCCAATCCTTCCTCCTGCCTGGCTGTTCTGACCTCCTCCTCCTCCTCCTGGCCTCCGTCTTTCCTCTGGCCCCCACACACATGGTGTGGACGCCCCTGGTGAAGCCCCACGTGCAGGGGTGGGTCAGTATGGGTCAGCAGTGCAAGGCCAGCAGGGGTCTGTCTGCCTCGCTCCGCTGGTCAACGATATGATTACATCTGGGACCCTACTGACCGCTCACTCCTGCTGGTGACCTGCCTGGCCGCCTTCACGGTGGGGCTTCTCTGTGTGCTGGACGGTGGTCATGTGGTGGACGGTGGTCATGTGTGGTGGACGGTGGTGGTGGTGGTCATGTGTGGTGGACGGTGGTGGTGGTCATGTGTGGTGGACGGTGGTGGTGGTGGTCATGTGTGGTGGACGGTGGTGGTGGTGGTCATGTGTGGTGGACGGTGGTGGTGGTCATGTGTGGTGGACGGTGGTGGTGGTGGTCATGTGTGGTGGACGGTGGTGGTGGTGGTCATGTGTGGTGGACGGTGGTGGTGGTGGTCATGTGTGGTGGACGGTGGTGGTGGTGGTCATGTGTGGTGGACGGTGGTGGTGGTGGTCATGTGTGGTGGACGGTGGTGGTGGTGGTCATGTGTGGTGGACGGTGGTGGTGGTGGTCATGTGTGGTGGACGGTGGTGGTGGTGGTCATGTGTGGTGGACGGTGGTGGTGGTGGTCATGTGTGGTGGACGGTGGTGGTGGTGGTCATGTGTGGTGGACGGTGGTGGTGGTCATGTGTGGTGGACGGTGGTGGTGGTGGTCATGTGTGGTGGACGGTGGTGGTGGTGGTCATGTGTGGTGGACGGTGGTGGTGGTCATGTGTGGTGGACGGTGGTGGTGGTCATGTGTGGTGGACGGTGGTGGTGATGTGTGGTGGACGGTGGTGGTGGTGGTCATGTGTGGTGGACGGTGGTGGTGGTCATGTGTGGTGGACGGTGGTGGTGATGTGTGGTGGACGGTGGTGGTGGTCATGTGTGGTGGACGGTGGTGGTGGTGGTCATGTGTGGTGGACGGTGGTGGTGGTGGTCATGTGTGGTGGACGGCGGTGGTGGTGATGTGTGGTGGACGGTGGTGGTGGTCATGTGTGGTGGACGGTGGTGGTGGTGGTCATGTGTGGTGGACGGTGGTGGTGGTCATGTGTGGTGGACGGTGGTGGTGATGTGTGGTGGACGGTGGTGGTGGTGGTCATGTGTGGTGGACGGTGGTGGTGGTCATGTGTGGTGGACGGTGGTGGTCATGTGTGGTGGACGGTGGTGGTGGTCATGTGTGGTGGACGGTGGTGGTGATGTGTGGTGGACGGTGGTGGTGGTCATGTGTGGTGGACGGTGGTGGTGGTCATGTGTGGTGGACGGTGGTGGTCATGTGTGGTGGACGGTGGTGGTGGTGGTCATGTGTGGTGGACGGTGATGTGTGGTGAACGGTGGTGGTGGTGGTCATGTGTGGTGGACGGTGGTGGTGGTGGTGATGTGTGGTGGACGGTGGTAGTGGTCATGTGCGGTGGACGGTGGTGGTGGTGGTCATGTGTGGTGGACGGTGGTGGTGGTGGTGGTCATGTGTGGTGGACGGTGGTGGTGATGTGTGGTGGACGGTGGTGGTGGTCATGTGTGGTGGACGGTGGTGGTGGTCATGTGTGGTGGACGGTGGTGGTGGTCATGTGTGGTGGACGGGTGGTGGTGTCATGTGTGGTGGACGTGTGGTGGTCATGTGTGGTGGACGGTGGTGGTGGTGGTCATGTGTGGTGGACGGTGGTGGTGGTGGTCATGTGTGGTGGACGGTGGTGGTCATGTGTGGTGGACGGTGGTGGTGGTCATGTGTGGTGGACGGTGGTGGTGGTCATGTGTGGTGGACGGTGGTGGTGGTGGTCATGTGTGGTGGACGGTGGTGGTGGTCATGTGTGGTGGACGGTGGTGGTGGTGGTCATGTGTGGTGGACGGTGGTGGTGGTCATGTGTGGTGGACGGTGGTGGTCATGTGTGGTGGACGTGGTGGTGGTCATGTGTGGTGGACGGTGGTGGTGGTCATGTGTGGTGGACGGTGGGTGGTCATGTGTGGTGACGGTGGTGATCATGTGTGGTGGACGGTGGTGGTGGTGTCATGTGTGGTGGACGGTGGTGGTGGTCATTGTGGTGGACGGGTGGTGGTGGTCATGTGTGGTGGACGGTGGTGGTGGTGGTCATGTGTGGTGGACGGTGTGGTGGTGGTCATGTGTGGTGGACGGTGGTGGTGGTGGTCATGTGTGGTGGACGGTGGTGGTTGGTCATGTGTGGCGGACGGTGGTGGTGGTGGTCATGTGGGTGGACGGTGGTGTGGTCATGTGTGGTGGACGGCGGTGGTGGTGGTCATGTGTGGTGGACGGTGGTGGTGGTGGTCATGTGTGGTGGACGGTGGTGGTGGTGGTGGTCGTGTGGTGGACGGTGGTGGTGGTCATGTGTGGTGAACGTGGTGGTGTCATGTGTGGTGGCGTGGTGGTGTCATGTGTGGTGGACGGTGGTGGTGGTGGTCATGTTGGTGGACGGTGATGTGTGGTGGACGGTGTGGTGGTGGTCATGTGTGGTGGACGGTGGGGTGGTGGTGATTGTGGTGGACGGTGGTGGTGGTCAGTGTGGTGGACGGTGGTGGTGGTGGTCATGTGTGGTGGACGGTGTGGTGGTGGTTATGTGTGGTGGACGGTGGTGGTGGTCATGTGTGTTGGACGGTGGTGGTGATGTGTGGTGGACGTGGTGGTGGTGGTCATGTGTGGTGGACATGTGTGGTGACGGTGGTGGTGGTCATGTGTGGTGGACGGTGTGGTGGTCATGTGTGGTGGACGGTGGTGGTGGTGGTCATGTGTGGTGGACGGTGGTCATGTGTGGTGGACGGTGGTGGTGGTCATGTGTGGTGGACGGTGGTGGTGGTGGTTATGTGTGGTGGACGGTGGTGGTGGTCATGTGTGGTGGACGGCGGTGGTGGTCATGTGTGGTGGACGGTGGTGGTGGTCATGTGTGGTGGACGGTGGTGGTGGTCATGTGTGGCGGACGGTGGTGGTGGTGGTCATGTGTGGTGGACGGTGGTGGTCATGTGTGGTGGACGGTGGTGGTGGTGGTCATGTGTGGTGGACGGTGGTGGTGGTGGTCATGTGTGGTGGACTGTGGTGGTGGTCATGTGTGGTGGACGGCGGTGGTGGTCATGTGTGGTGGACGGTGGTGGTGGTCATGTGTGGTGGACGGTGGTGGTGGTCATGTGTGGTGGACGGTGGTGGTGGTGGTCATGTGTGGTGAACGGTGGTGGTGGTCATGTGTGGTGGACGGTGGTGGTCATGTGTGGTGGACGGTGGTGGTGGTCATGTGTGGTGGACGGCGGTGGTGGTCATGTGTGGTGGACGGCGGTGGTGGTCATGTGTGGTGGACGGTGGTGGTGATGTATGGTAGTGACGTGTGAAGGGCAATGGTAGTGTGAGGTGGGTAGTGATCATGTGTCAAGTATACGGATAAGGATATATTTTTTTTTTATTATACTTTGTCGCTGTCTCCCGCGTTTGCGAGGTAGCGCAAGGAAACAGACGAAAGAAATGGCCCAACGCCCCTCCCCCCTCATACACATGTATATACATACGTCCACACACGCAAATATACATACCTACACAGCTTTCCATGGTTTACCCCAGACGCTTCACATGCCCTGATTCAATCCACCGACAGCACGTCAACCCCGGTATACCACATCGCTCCAATTCACTCTATTCCTTGCCCTCCTTTCACCCTCCTGCATGTTCAGGCCCCGATCACACAAAATCTCTTTCACTCCATCCCTCCACCTCCAATTTGGTCTCCCTCTTCTCCTCGTTCCCTCCACCTCCGACACATATATCCTCTTGGTCAATCTTTCCTCACTCATTCTCTCCATGTGCCCAAACCACTTCAAAACACCCTCTTCTGCTCTCTCAACCACGCTCTTTTTATTTCCACACATCTCTCTTACCCTTACGTTACTCACTCGATCAAACCACCTCACACCACACATTGTCCTCAAACATCTCATTTCCAGCACATCCATCCTCCTGCGCACTACTCTATCCATAGCCCACGCCTCGCAACCATACAATATTGTTGGAACCACTATTCCTTCAAACATACCCATTTTTGCTTTCCGAGATAATGTTCTCGACTTCCACACATTCTTCAAGACCCCCAGAATTTTCGCCCCCTCCCCCACCCTATGATCCACTTCTGCTTCCATGGTTCCATCCGCTGCCAGATCCACTCCCAGATATCTAAAACACTTCACTTCCTCCAATTTTTTCTCCATTCAAACTCACCTCCCAATTGACTTGACCCTCAACCCTACTGTACCTAATAACCTTGCTCTTATTCACATTTACTCTTAACTTTCTTCTTCCACACACTTTACCAAACTCAGTCACCAGCTTCTGCAGTTTCTCACATGAATCAGCCACCAGCGCTGTATCATCAGCGAACAACAACTGACTCACTTCCCAAGCTCTCTCATCCCCAACAGACTTCATACTTGCCCCTCTTTCCAAAACTCTTGCATTTACCTCCCTAACAACCCCATCCATAAACAAATTAAACAACCATGGAGACATCACACACCCCTGCCGCAAACCTACATTCACTGAGAACCAATCACTTTCCTCTCTTCCTACACGTACACATGCCTTACATCCTCGATAAAAACTTTTCACTGCTTCTAACAACTTTCCTCCCACACCATATATTCTAATACCTTCCACAGAGCATCTCTATCAACTCTATCATATGCCTTCTCCAGATCCATAAATGCTACATACAAATCCATTTGCTTTTCTAAGTATTTCCCACATACATTCTTCAAAGCAAACACCTGATCCACACATCCTCTACCACTTCTGAAACCACACTGCTCTTCCCCAATCTGATGCTCTGTACATGCCTTCACCCTCTCAATCAATACCCTCCCATATAATTTACCAGGAATACTCAACAAACTTATACCTCTGTAATTTGAGCACTCACTCTTATCCCCTTTGCCTTTGTACAATGGCACTATGCACGCATTCCGCCAATCCTCAGGCACCTCACCATGAGTCATACATACATTAAATAACCTTACCAACCAGTCAACAATACAGTCACCCCCTTTTTTAATAAATTCCACTGCAATACCATCCAAACCTGCTGCCTTGCCGGCTTTCATCTTCCGCAAAGCTTTCACTACCTCTTCTCTGTTTACCAAATCATTTTCCCTAACCCTCTCACTTTGCACACCACCTCGACCAAAACACCCTATATCTGCCACTCTATCATCAAACACATTCAACAAACCTTCAAAATACTCACTCCATCTCCTTCTCACATCACCACTACTTGTTATCACCTCCCCATTTGCGCCCTTCACTGAAGTTCCCATTTGCTCCTTGTCTTACGCACTTTATTTACCTCCTTCCAGAACATCTTTTTATTCTCCCTAAAATTTAATGATACTCTCTCACCCCAACTCTCATTTGCCCTTTTTTTCACCTCTTGCACCTTTCTCTTGACCTCCTGTCTCTTTCTTTTATACATCTCCCACTCAATTGCATTTTTTCCCTGCAAAAATCGTCCAAATGCCTCTCTCTTCTCTTTCACTAATACTCTTACTTCTTCATCCCACCACTCACTACCCTTTCTAATCAACCCACCTCCCACTCTTCTCATGCCACAAGCATCTTTTGCGCAATCCATCACTGATTCCCTAAATACATCCCATTCCTCCCCACTCCCCTTACTTCCATTGTTCTCACCTTTTTCCATTCTGTACTCAGTCTCTCCTGGTACTTCCTCACACAGGTCTCCTTCCCAAGCTCACTTACTCTCACCACCCTCTTCACCCCAACATTCACTCTTCTTTCTGAAAACCCATACAAATCTTCACCTTTGCTTCCACAAGATAATGATCAGACATCCCTCCAGTTGCACCTCTCAGCACATTAACATCCAAAAGTCTCTCTTTCGCACGCCTGTCAATTAACACGTAATCCAATAACGCTCTCTGGCCATCTCTCCTACTTACATAAGTATACTTATGTATATCTCGCTTTTTAAACCAGGTATTCCCAATCATCAGTCCTTTTTCAGCACATAAATCTACAAGCTCTTCACCATTTCCATTTACAACACTGAGCACCCCATGTATACCAATTATTCCCTCAACTGCCACATTACTCACCTTTGCATTCAAATCACCCAACACTATAACCCGGTCTCGTGCATCAAAACCACTAACACACTCATTCAGCTGCTCCCAAAACACTTGCCTCTCATGATTCTAATTCAGACTTCCCCAGAACTTTTTAAAGGGGAAGTAAATGTTTATAGTTGTGTTACTGGAGTGATAGTTTTCATACATGGTGTTTTGACAAGAAAATAGTGAAATTGGAGGAAAAAAATGTAGCTTAGACATTGAAGCTTATTGATACAGTGGTTAAATTGATGAGAACTTCTATTGACGTTTGTGTAAATAAATTATACATTTCCTTTTTCCATAGCCAGAGGTTGAACCATTATGTGACATTCATTTTTTCATTCATTTCAAGCTAGAAGTTTCAGTTTTCTAAATTGTTTCTTACATTTTTCATATGTATATATATGTATGTGTGTGTGTGTGTGTGTGTGTGTGTGTGTGTGTGTGTGGTGTGTGTGTGTGTGTGTGCGTGTATGTGTGTGTATGTGTATATGTATATATATATGTATATTATCCCTGGGGATAGGGGTGAAAGAATACTTCCCACGTATTCCTCGCGTGTCGTAGAAAGCGACTAGAGGGGACGGGAGCGGGGGGCCGGAAATCCTCCCCTCCTTGTATTAACTTTCTAAAATGGGAAACAGAAGAAGGAGTCACGCGGGGAGTGCTCATCCTCCTCGAAGGCTCAGAGTGGGGTGCCTAAATGTGTGTGGATGTAACCAAGATGTGAAAAAAGGAGATATAGGTAGTATGTTTGAGGAAAGGAACCTGGATGTTTTGGCTCTGAGTGAAACGAAGCTCAAGGGTAAAGGGGAAGAGTGGTTTGGGAATGTCTGGGGAGTAAAGTCAGGGGTTAGTGAGAGGACAAGAGCAAGGGAAGGAGTAGCAATACTCCTGAAACAGGAGTTGTGGGAGTATGTGATAGAATGTAAGAAAGTAAATTCTCGATTAATATGGGTAAAACTGAAAGTTGATGGAGAGAGGTGGGTGATTATTGGTGCATATGCACCTGGGCATGAGAGGGATATATATATATATATATATATATATATATATATATATATATATGGGGGGGGGTGGCCCGACCCGCCCACATATACATGGATGTAGGAAGGTCACTGTGGTTTTGGTGCATTATACATGACAGCTAGAGACTGGGTGTGGGCGAGTGTGGCCTTTGTTGTCTTTTCCTAGCGCTACCTCGCGCACATGCGGATGTAGGGGGTTGTTATTTCATGTGTGGCGGGGTGGCGATGGGAATGAATAAGGGCAGACAGTATGAATTATGTACATATATATATATATATATATATATATATATATATATATATATATATATATATATATATATATATATATTATCCCTGGGGATAGGGGAGAAAGAATACTTCCCATGTATTCCCTGCGTGTTGTAAAGGCAACTAAAAGGGAAGGGAGCGGGGAGCTGGAAATCCTCCCCTCTCATTTTTACTTTTCCAAAAGAAGGAACAGAGAAGGGGGCCAAGTGAGGATATTCCCTCAAAGGTTCAGTCTTCTGTTCTTAACGCTACCTCGCTAACGCGGAAAATGGTGAATAGTTTAATATATATATATATATATATATATATATATATATATATAATATATATATATATATATATATATATATATATATATATTTTCTTATCCTACGTCAGGCCAAAACTAGAATATGCTCCTTAAGCTTGGCCATCGCACTTAAAAGAAGCACAAAGACCTAATACAGAAGGTCCAGAGGAAGAGTAACAAAGACAGAACTGGAAGAAGGATAAGTTACAGGGAAAGGCTAGAGGGTTCAATTTACACACCTTGGAAGAGAGAAGAGTGAGGAGTGACCTGATCACAACCTATAAGCTTATAGAACAGATCGAAGACACAAACAGTGAGCAGATCTACAGATGTGAGGATCGAGCGATCAGAGGACATGATGACACGAGACGAAGCCAGTCACTAGTTAGGGAAGGTGTGAGGAGGTACTTTGAGAACATAAGACTGGTGGATGAATGAAATAACTAACCGAGAACACAGTCAAACCAGATAGCATACTCATATGTAAGAGGTTGTCTGAAAGTAATGTTCAAGAGATGGGGCCCCCACGAGTGTAAAATTCCCTCCACGTACAGTACAAATGGGGAATTACGCACTTAAGCTGGGGTATATGTGTGAGTGGATACACACAGGAGACGTGGTAGGCATACACAGGGTTGAGACGGGGCAACACAAGTGTAAAACTCTCCCCTTACGGTACAAATAGGTCATTACACACACGAAGGGGTCACAACCAACAACTACTGCAGGATTCACTGGCACCTGACTGGAGCTACTGATTGCTTGGTTAGGCGAGGTTACTGACATGTCTCTGATTTGAGGCGAGGTGACTGACATGTCTCTGACCTGAGGTGAGGTGACTGACATGTCTCTGACCTGAGGTGAGGTGACTGACATGTCTCTGACCTGAGGTGAGGTGACTGACATGTCTCTGACCTGAGGTGAGGTGACTGACATGTCTCTGACCTGAGGTGAGTTTATTGACATGTCTTTGATCTGAGGTGAGGTGACTGACATGTCTCTGACCTGAAGTGAGGTGACTGACCTGTCTCTGACCTGAGGTGAGGTGACTGACATGTCTCTGACCTGAGGTGAGGTGACTGACATGTCTCTGACCTGAGGTGAGGTGACTGACATGTCTCTGACCTGAGGTGAGGTGACTGACATGTCTCTGACCTGAGGTGAGGTGACTGACATGTCTCTGACCTGAGGTGAGGTGACTAACATGTCTCTGACCTGACCACTGCTGGTCACACCAGTGGTGTTGTTACCCGTGTTGGGAAGGTCAGCAAATCCTCCTGTGTGTGTGTGTGTGTGTGTGTGTGTATGTGTGTGTGTGTGTGTGTGTGAGTGTCTGTGTGTGTGTGGCGGGCAGACAGCTGGACAACACTGGGACGTGAAGTCCAACTGGTCGTGGTGGGATGGTGTTGTGTTGATGGCTTCCTCCTCAACCTCTCGTGTCTCAGACTCCTCAGGGTCACTCATCACGAGCCTGCCACCTTACATGACCCCCAACAGTGTCCTCAGAAACGCTCAGTATGACCCGGTCAACTGAACCGAGCCGTCAGTGTCAATAACTCACACACTAGGGCGTCAACTGTAGGGCAAAGGAATTCACGGCCACACAAGCAGCCACCGTACAGAGCAACCAGCAGTTCTCTCAGAGAACAGCTTACATAGAAATATCTACGCAGCCAATGCAGAAACCACTTTACATAGACAGTCTTTGCTTCACACACGACGTAAGATAAAGGTACACAGGAAATCAGTCTTTATAAATACACAATCTACAGGTAACACAGTGACACTGACAGTGGCCCTCCCTAACCATCATTACCACTAGCACTAGCCATATCACCACTGCCTCCTAGCCATCATCACACTGCCTCCCTAGCTCACCACCACTGGCCCTCCCTAGCCATCATCACCACTGGCCCTCCCTAGCCATCACCACCACTGGCCCTCCCTAGCCATCATCACCACTGGCCCTCCCTAGCCATCATCACCACTGGCCCTCCCTAGCCATCACCACCACTGGCCCTCCCTAGCCATCACCACCACTGGCCCTCCCTAGCCATCACCACCACTGGCCCTCCCTAGCCATCACCACCACTGGCCCTCCCTAGCCATCACCACCATGGCCCTCCCTAGCCATCACCACCACTGGCCCTCCCTAGCCATCATCACCACTGGCCCTCCCTAGCCATCATCACCATTGGCCCTCCCTAGCCATCACCACCACTGGCCCTCCCTAGCCATCATCACCACTGGCCCTCCCTAGCCATCATCACCACTGGCCCTCCCTAGCCATCACCACCACTGGCCCTCCCTAGCCATCATCACCACTGGCCCTCCCTAGCCATCATCACCACTGGCCCTCCCTAGCCATCATTACCACTGGTCCTCCCTAGCCATCATCACCACTGGCCCTCCCTAGCCATCATCACCACTGGTCCTCCCTAGCCATCATTACCACTGGCCCTCCCTAGCCATCATTACCACTGGTCCTCCCTAGCCATCATCACCACTGAGATCTATCCTTTCCTTGCTCAGTCTTCCGCCACATTCCCTGTTTAAGGGAGGCTAATCCCGCAATATTACCGTCAACCCAGCAAAACTCCAGCCATGAACAAAGCCGGGTACACAAGACCCAGCCCGCCCCGCCCACGCTGCACAACATTTCCCTGGGTATATCCCTCCACCGTCTCAACTCTCTAAATTTCCACTACGCAACCCGGCTAATGTTGTACATCTCGTCTATACTACACTACCTGATCAGTGCCTCCTCTCTGACACATGTGATAACTGCTCAGTGCACTTGCTGTTTTGTGTGCCTGGTGAAGATGACCAGAGGTGCATGTATGTCGGAGGGCGAGGCTCGGCCGGCCTCCCTGGCTCGACCACCAGACCACAATAATGTCTCTACCTGAGGCAGGCAGAGGACGCTCACCCCCACGGCTCCTGCCTCGCTATAAACCTTAACTGCACGTCTGATCCATTAGCCAGAAACTTCATTGGAAGCTAAACGTTCTCTCTGTTGCCTCCTCAACACTCCTCCAACGTCGGTGTATCTCCTCACTCGTGTGTCCTCCACCTCCCTACCCACACAGACACACACACACCTCACTCCTGTGTCCTCCACCTCCCTACCCACACACACACACCTCACTCCTGTGTCCTCCACCTCCCTACCCACACACACACACCTCACTCGTGTGTCCTCCACCTAAACCCTACCATCTCCATCTACACACACACACCTCACTCCTGTGGCCTCCACCTCCCTACCACACAATCACAACACACTCACTCTGTGTCCTCACCTCACTCCTACCACACACACCCTCACATCCTGATTGTTTATGTGACTGGCAACAATCACTGTAAGCTCATCACTCAATGATCATGAGCCAAGTGGCCACACAGCGCCCCTCACTATCATCCCTGTACACTGCTGGTGGTCACTCACCATCATCATGATCATGAGCCAAGTGCACGGCCTCCATCATCCGTACACTGCTGTGTCATCCCATCATCTGATCATGACCCAAATGCACACAGCGTCCCTACTATCATCCTGCACTGCTGGTGGTCACTCACCATCATCATGATCATGAGCCAAGTGGCCACACAGCGTCCCTCACTATCATCCCTGTACACTGCTGGTGGTCACTCACCATCATCATGATCATGAGCCAAGTGGCCACACAGCGTCCCTCACTATCATCCCTGTACACTGCTGGTGGTCACTCACCATCATCATGATCATGAGCCAAGTGGCCACACAGCGGCCCTCACTATCATCCCTGTACACTGCTGGTGGTCACTCACCATCATCATGATCATGAGCAAGTGGCCACACAGCGCCCTCACTATCATCCCTGTACACTGCTGGTGGTCACTCACCATCATCCTACACCAACGCAAGACTCACACCACGGAACACCAAGTGCTTTCCCACCTCAGTGGTGTAGCGCCACTGCTGTAATCCAGGGATCCTAGGTTCAGATCTTACAGTGAGGCAGAGCGGCACATGTTTCTGGTTGCACGTGATGCAAGCCTTCATGCAGATCACGTCAGGCTTGGCTGACGATGACGGGTCGAGCAGAAAGACCCAATACTTACGCGATTACCAAGTTTTAAACCGTCGGGCAGGGCGACTGGTGGTTGGGGTGTCTTGGTTGTATGGGCGATACGTTATCACACCTGTGCTGGGCTGGGAGTGAGCCAGTTGACTGGTTGGTGAAATATCTGGGCTTTCAGGCCTTTCCACTGCCAGGGTTATTCAGGTCGTCGAGTTATATAACCACAAACCGAAAGTTACTTAACGCCTTCTTTAGGTGTGAAAGGTAATTCTAAGACCAAATACAATCCTCACAATGTATATTTCCCAGTATGAGCGAGGCTACCTTACCGGTGGCACTGCCCGGCTCCTGGCGTGTCCATAACTGTTATATGTAAATTTACCTTCGTGAGCCGACGTGAAAATAATACAATATGCTTCTACACCAAGGAAACTGGAGGGAGTCTGCGATGATGGTTGTCTTTGTTCTTGTGTACGTACATTTCACCAGCCTCTGTCAATCCTACGAAGTCTACGCGAATGTTCCAACTAACTGCTACTTTTGTTTACTAAACGTCTGTAAATATAACGAAATACAATATACATTTCTCCTAGCCTGAGGAACATCTGGTGAGAGAGAGGAATGAACCTTCATAATAAAAAAAAAGGAGAAATATATGCATTATCCACAACAGAACGAAATTCTCGGATTACCAGCGAGCGAACAGCACCACACAATGGTGTGGTTTACGGCGCCTCCGCACCAGCCAACACTGAACTTATGAGACCAAGCCATCAGTCCATTGCATATCTTGAGTAACAGACGTCTGATAGGCTATGAAATTTCCTGAAATCATTCCATATACAATGCATAAACATACGAATAATATGAGCTCTAAGTCGACAAACAGAGTGAGAGGTTCGAAACAAATTCCAGGATAAAAACGGGTCTTGGTACGAAACGTTATGTTTGATGTGTGGTGCAGGCTGGAGTGAGCAAGGCTAGTCTCAGGAATTTTAATAAAATAATTGATAAAGCTATTGTAAGTCCCTCTCCCTTCCTGCCCTTATGTAAACATAATTTTCAGCTTACAGCATCACACTTTTTCTTTTTAACAAAAAAAGACCACAAATAACATACCTAAAAATACTTAAAACCGAGATAAAAGTGTGGCTCGTGGCCAAATCATCATAAAACTAGATTTCCTTACACAAAGGAAACAAACACATGGTGACCCAGAGTTAGGTAAACACCCACAAATACACGATATGCAACACCACCAACCTACGGCGTTAAATCGAACACAGTCACCAATGACACTGTAATTCGAACGACTTAACACATTCCTTGCTCGATTTCTTAACACACGTTAACAATAACACGACGGGACGGGGGGGGGGGGGGGGGGGGGGGGCGAGGGATATCGCATAGATTATCTCTAGTATTGTAAACATTGGTGTTACATATTCAGCGTACGAATGCATCATGTCTTAACAATGACTGGAGGTTATCCAACACACACTGATTACCAGTGTCGTATATTTGGAATGTTTATCACAAACGCTGCTGATATACGTCACCTGACGTAAGAAAGTTACACTGGCATGACTAACATCTCTTACCTAGATACGACAGTCCTTTCATACCCGGGAGACGCCTACCACACCACACCAAACTGAAACTCAATATTTAGGAATGGAAAAACTTTGACACCAAGCAGCAACTGAAATGAACACAGGAACATCATATCGGTCACCAGTATGATAGCAAGGAACGTAGTATTATTTACCAGTATGATAACAAGGAACGTATTTCATTACCAGTATGATAACACGGGGCATGATAACAATCACCATATGATAGCAAGGAACGTAGTATTATTTACCAGTATGATAACACGGGGCATGATAACAATCACCATATGATAGCAAGGAACGTAGTATTATTTACCAGTATGATAACAAGGACTGATGATAACACGGGGCTATGATAACAATCACATAGATAGCAGGAACCGTATTATTACCAGTATGATAACACGGGGCATGATAACAATCACCATATGATAGCAAGGAACGTAGTATGATTTACCAGTATGATAACACGGGGCATGATATCAATCATAACTATGATAAGACTTCATATGGAATATCATACCTGCATAACAGACGTGTGCCAAGCTGGGAATCAAAACAGTTGATGTATCACCAGATAAATTTACCAGCTGAGCAAACTTCTGCCAAAGCGATCCACTCGCCCGTATCTTATGTTCGGCTCTGTACCTTCACTAAATCCAACAAAGCATAGATATTCTAAGCTGACACGACAATCAGTTACTGCCTGACTGGTCTCCATCAGATACATCTTCCATAATTAGGCAAGGAAACGCACTAACACCGTCACTGGCAATAACGAGAGAACGCTTGAACACGAGACAATGTTTACACACGAGTTGGTAATCTTCGTACCAGAAGCTTGGGAGTGACGTGCCGCAAGTCTCTCTTGTCTTGCGTACTTCTATACTCTTGGATGTACGATGGAGGAAAAGAGCGGTTAAGTATATACGTTTAACCAACGCTCAACGAAGTGTTTACAGATGCAGCAGTTCTGGTACATGGATGTAACAGGTTAAGAACAGCAGAAGCAATTACATCAAGAAAAACAGTAACTGCTAAACAGACTTAACGGTTAGTGGATAAAGTTAACGGCCATAATGAATACGTTACGTCATGACAACAGACGGAACAGGTAAGCTATCTCTCTGACACAACAGACGAGACAAACATTACAGACGTGGCCAACAGGACAACAGGTGAGATTAACACTCCCAATGCATCACTTTGAAATGAACTTTATAGATACATCCCACGAAACCAACAGTAACAACGGATCAAGTCTTAGTCCACAATCCAACATGTAAAACAGATGACGCGAACAGTAATAACGTGTTGAATGAACTGTGTACATCAGGTTAACGGACTTGATATATTAGGCGAGTATAAATATATGATCTTGAGCTCTCAGGGCCTGATCATGCAGGAGGGTGGAAGGCGTGCACGGAATATAACGAACTGGAACGATGTGGTATACTGGAGTCAAAGTGCCGTCAATGGACTGACTAAGTTATGTGAAACGTCTGGGGTAAACCATGGGAGGTCTGTGGAATCTGGATGTGGAAAGGTAGCTGTGGTTTCGGTGCATTACACATAACAGCTGGAGACTGAGCGTGAACAAATGTGGTCTTTCTTCGTATGTTTCCTGGCAATACCTCGCCAACGATGGAAACGGCGATCAAGTATTAAAAAGATGAGGGTAATATAGCAAATAGATACATCTTTTGCCATCATGTAAAGGTGAACAGATAACGTTAACATACAAAAGAAAACAGTCACACGTTACGTCAACTGGCACAACAGATGTACGTCAACGAACATCACAGATGGAACACGTTAACAGACAAGGGGGTCAACGGACACAACAGAGTAAATGCGTCAACTGACACAACTGATGCATGTCAAGAGAAACAACAGATGTGGTATGTCAACAGATACATCAGTTGACTTACCGTCAACAGACGTAACAGATGAGGTATGTCAACAGACACAGCAGATGCGATACGTCAACAGACAAAGCAGATACATCAACAGCCACAACAGATGAGGTCAACGGGTCTCATGTAACGGCATGCATGATAAAGTGACCATGTCCAAACAGTACATAATAACTTCTCAAATACTAACTTACCTTCCTTCTTAGTTAACGGTGTCCTAGCAACAGATACAACAGTACCGCAGCAACGGTTGTCTAACGCTCACCGGGACCTCCCGTGGACAGTGTCACCAATAAGAACTGCAGCGATATATTCCAGGGTTGTCCTCTGTCAGCTCTTTGAGCACGACTGAATGATCGTTGATTGAAACGGTCGGTTCGAAACTTCAACACCATCGTTCGAATCAAGACGGTACGAACCTTCACTATGACGGCGTGACCTTTAAACCAGATCAAATGCTAGGACATTACACCCATGGGTCGTAATGTCGTGCTCGATGCAATGCAGCTAAAACATGACAACATACTTAAATATGCCCTCGAAAAGCACGATCATAATAATGTTGTGTGAAGCGGTTTCGAATCTGTGTTTGAAACATCGCTGTTGCCATCTAGTGGGCTGAATCACTGGATATAAACTAATGTACAAAGTCTTAATACTCTTCGTTGCCAAATCTTTTATTGTCAGTTCGATGCACGCATTTACTGTATGGTCTTGTTTTGCTATGGGCGCGGAATGAGTAACGGGATGAGAAAAATATTGGTTTCTTTACAAGAAAGTACACTCTCGCCTTGGGCAATGCTATTAAGACGAGAAACTTCGAAAAGAACCCAAATGTATACGTCATAATGTTGCATGCATTAGTTTTATGAATTTTTGCCATGCTTGTCGATAAAGCCAGCTGTGTACCACGACCTGACAGGATGTGGTGAACATCAATTCAATCCAGAGTAGATTGATCAATGTAAATGATGAGTGATTGGTGACTGGCTATCCACAATATCGGTGCAGTAGTTGCCAATCATGGTTATGCCCTTTTTCCCTACACTAAGGAATGGAATATATTATTATATTTTTCAAACTTATTCGCTTTCCCGCACAGCGAGGTAGCTTAAGAACAGAGACTGGGCCTTTGAGAGAATACCCTCACCTGGCCCCTTTCTACTCCTTATTTTTTGAAAATTATAAAAAAAAAAATTAGAGGGAGATTTCCAGCCCCGCTCCATTCCCTTTTGTCGCCTTCTATGACACCAGGAATACGTGGGAAGTATTCTTTCCCTATCCCAGGATATATATATATATTATATATATATATATTATATATATATATATATATATATATATATATATATATATATATATATATATATTATATATGATACCTTATGTATGGGCTTAAACTAACTTGACACGGATTTAATAATTTTCTTTTAGACATGTTTATACAGTTTTCGTCTTTAAACAAACTGGTGATTGTTCGTCCAAAAGTTTGTTTACCCGGCCAGCTCGCTGGAGCAACCAGTACCTCCTCCGGTACACTGAGGGAGTAACCTCACCACCATCTTGTAGAAGCACGAGTCGCTGACGACCTGTGGAGGACGTTGCTTACAGAGAGGCTGCCCGATGATATAGTGAGAAGATACTCATACTGGAGATGTTTCTGGGACTCCTAACTCTCTCGTCACACACACACACATACACACACTACCAATTGATAGCAAAAGGCTGTTATTTGACCGTTTAAAGCCCTTATACACCAGTATAGGCCTATGCTAGAGATCTCAAGCAGTGTTCCCACCAAGCAGCAACTACTAGAGCGCATTACCACCTGTTCCCCCAGTCCATCGGTGTGTCTATGTCGCTCTGAGACTGTAGACATTAAACTTGCAGTTGGACATTCATTACCCAGCCCAGTATCATCAGCGAACTTCGACAGTCTTACACATGAGCCCATTATCAGTATCATTTACATAGATAAGAAACTAGAACCGGTCCCAAGACTGATCCCAGTAGCACACCACTTACTACATCTAACCATTCTGAGGTTTGGACATCAATCACGTCTCTTTGTTGGCAGCCAATCAAACCATTTCCTTACTACCAAAGCACAACCCTATCTATGTCATGTGACACGTTTTGTGAGTAATCTTTGATGTGGAGCAGTTCGATTTCTCTCTGAAATTCGAAATAGACGACATCAACTGCTTTACTTACATCTTACATTTTCATTATATCAAAAAAGAAATTAACTTGAGATGTTAGACGAACGACTTCGTCGAAAACCGTCATGTAAATCACTTATCTTGGGGTGACCCTCTCAATGGTTTACTATCTTATCTAAACAGATCGTTTTCAAACTACAGACGTTAGGTTAATTGGAAGATTAGTGTGGGGGAGGAAGTGACACTCTCGCTATGCATGCTGGCCTCTGGTGAAGTGGAAAACACACACGGACAAACGGGATGGCGACATATACTCCACAACAAACATTAGCCTTCCATGTTAATTAGGTTGAGGGACCGCAGGTCAGAATGAACAGAACAAGAGCAATTATACACATGAATTCCACTCCTAAGCTTTTTTTTTTTTGACACCATTGCTGCTAGTGTAGCTGGGAAATAAATGGTTATAGCCAGGGTTATCTTATACTTACAGCACAAAACAACCACATGAGAGGTACACAGCAAAACCAGACTTAAGAGTACACTCAGTAGAGTCAAGATATGACACAATATCCATCAATATCTTGTCACAAGTTATCACATCTATCTTCAATATTTTGTAATTTCTATGATTTTTTTTTAATATCTGATTAGATTTAGAGAAATTGTGGGGGATAATAAAGATATTTTCTTTTTTCTTTGGGAGCTGTGTCAAGGACTGTCAAAGAAATGCCTTAAGCAGGAGGAGGAGGGTACGACCCTTGAACACGACGTTACTGCTGTGGCCGCCGGACAGAGGGGCGCAATCTCGCTCCCTCTCCTCCCTACATGCAGGGTTCGCTCGCCGTGTTGATGGCACCTGACTCCACCACATTAGCTCTTTGATGCTGGTGATTGCTATTTGTGTGTTGCCAGGAGAGAGTTTGATAACTGTGTCAACTTTTCTCTGAACTTCTTAATCTTGTATATACCACGTATCATGTCTCTACTCCTTTATATTCACACACATACACACTATATATATATATATATATATATATAATATATATATATATATATATAATATATATATATATATATATATATATATATATATATTATATTTATTATATATATATATATTATAATATATATGATATATATAATATATTATTTATTTTCTTTATTTACTTGTCGCTGTCTCCCGCGTTTAGCGAGGTAGCGCAGAGGAAACAGTATGGACAGAAAGAAATGGCCCAACCCCCCCCCTCACATACACATGTATATACATCGTCCACACATAAACGCAATATACAACATACTACTATATATATATATATATATATATATATATATATATATATATATATATATATATATATATATATATATATATATATGCGTGTCGTAGAAGGCGACTAAAAGGGGAGGGAGCGGGGGGCTGGAAATCCTCCCCTCTCGTTTTTTTTTTAATTTTCCAAAAGAAGGAACAGAGAAGTGGGCCAGGTGAGGGTATTCCCTCAAAGGCCCAGTCCTCTGTTCTTAACGCTACCTCGCTAATGCGGGAAATGGCAAATATTTGAAAGAAAGAAAATATATATTATATTATATTAATATATATATAATATATATATATATATATAATATATATATATATATATATATATATTATATATAATATATATATATATATATATATATATATATATATATAAGTGAGTGCTCAAATTAGTGAGGTATAAGTTTGTTGAGTATTCCTGGTAAATTATATAGGAAGGTATTGATTGAGAGGGTGAAGGCATGTACAGAGCATCAGATTGGGGAAGAGCAGTGTGGTTTCAGAAGTGGTAGAGGATGTGTGGATCAGGTGTTTGCTTTGAAGAATGTATGTAAGAAATACTTAGAAAAGCAAATGGATTTGTATGTAGCATTTATGGATCTGGAGAAGGCATATGATAGAGTTGATAGAGATGCTCTGTGGAAGGTATTAAGAATATATGGTGTGGGAGGCAAGTTGTTAGAAGCAGTGAAAAGTTTTTATCGAGGATGTAAGGCATGTGTACGTGTAGGAAGAGAGGAAAGTGATTGGTTCTCAGTGAATGTAGGTTTGCGGCAGGGGTGTGTGATGTCTCCTTGGTTGTTTAATTTGTTTATGGATAGAGTTGTTAGGGAGGTGAATACAAGAGTTTTGGAAAGAGGGGCAAGTATGCAGTCTGTTGTGGATGAGAGAGCTTGGGAAGTCAGTTGTTGTTCGCTGATGATACAGCGCTGGTGGCTGATTCGTGTGAGAAACTGCAGAAGCTGGTGACTGAGTTTAGTAAAGTGTGTGAAAGAAAGCTGAGCGTAAATGTGAATAAGAGCAAGGTTATTAGGTACAGCAGGGTAGAGGGACAAGTCAATCGGGAGGTAAGTCTAAATGGAGAAAAACTGGAAGTGAAGTGTTTTAGATATCTGGGAGTGGATTTGATAGCGGATGGAACCATGGAAGCGGAAGTAAATCATAGGTTGGGGGATGAGGCGAAAGTTCTGGGATCGTTGAAGAATGTGTGGAAGTCGAGAACATTACCTCGGAAAGCAAAAATGGGTATGTTTGAAGGAATAGTGGTTCCAACAATGTTATATGGTTGCGAGGCGTGGGCTATAGATAGAGTCGTGCGGAGGAGGGCGGATGTGCTGGAAATGAGATGTTTGAGGACAATGTGTGGTGTGAGGTGGTTTGATAGAGTAAGTAATGTAAGGGTAAGAGAGATGTGTGGTAACAAAAAAGAGTGTGGTTGAGAGAGCAGAAGAGGGTGTTTTGAAATGGTTTGGTCACATGGAGAGAATGAGTGAGGAAAGATTGACCAAGAGGTGTCAGAGGTGGAGGGAATGAGGAGAAGTGGGAGACCAAACTGGAGGTGGAAAGATGGAGTGAAAAAGATTTTGAGTGATCGGGGCCTGAACATGCGGGAGGGTGAAAGGCGTGCAAGGAATAGAGTGAACTGGAACGATGTGGTATACCGGGGTCGACGTGCTGTCAATGGAATGAACCAGGGCATCATAAGCGTCTGGGTTTAACCATGGAATGTTCTGAGGCGTGGATGTGGAAAGGGAGCTGTGGTTTCGGTGCATTATTACATGACAGCCAGAGACTGAGTGTGAAAGAAAGTGGCCTTTGTTGTCTTTTCCTAGCGCTACTCGCGCACTTGAGGGGGGAGGGGTTTTTATTTCATGTAAGGCGAGGTGGCAATGGGAATGAATAAAAGCAGCCAGTATGAATTATGTACATGTGTATATATGTATATGTCTGTGTGTATATATGTGTACATAGAGCTGTATGGGTATGTATATTTGCGTGTGTGGACGTGTATGTATCTACATGTGTATGTGGGTGTGTTGGGCCATTCTTTCGTCTGTTTGCTTGCGCTACCTCGCTAACGCGGGAGACAGCGACAAAGCAAATATATATATATATATATATATAATATATATATATATATATATATATATATATATATATATATATATATATACACGGACCAGCGTGCAAATGTATATGACATGAGAGGTACTGCTTATCTCACTATGTGTCTGTTCCTCCCTTCCGTCATCGTCATCCCTGATCCTTCCTGCTCAGGTCCTTATCGTGGTAGTATACACGACGGAGCCGCAGGCCATGACATCAATTTCCTGACGAAGTGTCTGCCTGGATCCCTCACACCTCGGGCAGGGCCCACGTTGCTGGGTTGGGTTGTTGGTCGACCAAGCTGTTGGAAGCCGTGGCCCGCAGGCTCCACGTAGTCTGGTGCACTGCGCTGGCACACTTTGTGATATACTTGTCAAAGATATTATTAACCTCTCCACGGTGCATCCCACGGTGTTTGTGTTGCTTGTAGGCAAGGTGCTGGAGAGTCTTGGAGCCCAGGATGTTTAAGATGGCTTCTCTTTTTTTACAAATATGTCGCGCCTTTTCAGAGGTGGTATTTCACGGAGTCTTCCTCCACGTCTGTCGTGGTAACAAGACTTGGTTATGATCTGTGTTGTGTATCAGTCTATTCTGCTGTAGGTCATTCCATTATATGTTACCCCGTTATTCTATAATACGGCATATCAGCCCATGAAACGTAGTTCATGAACTGGTTAGGTTAGTTCTAATGATAGTTTTAGTGGTAACTACGCGTTTCTATATCAATCCTAGCTTTCAATATTATTAACCTCAAATTCATCACCCCTCGATAACAGAGTATCATGTAAGGTTTATTTCATCTTAAGCCACAGCACTTGATCATGACGGTAAGAACCCTTATATAAGATGGTTAACATGCTCAAGGGTTACAACATCGTGTTCAAGGGCCGTACCGTCGTGTTCAAGGGTCGTTCTGATGTGCTCAAGGGTCGTACCGTAGTGCTCACGGGGTTGAATACAGCCAGTATGGTGCATTCAGGCGCTCGCTACACTGAGATCAGGACTCTCTCTCTCTCTCTCTCTCTCTCTCTCTCTCTCTCTCTCTCTCTCTCTCTCTCTCTCTCTCTCAGCCACACAGCAAAACCAGGAAGCAAGCTAATCCGTCTGATCACAAACGTTGCATTATGATCATACAACAATACTTACAGAAAACCACAAATCTCCACAACCAATGTGAGTACGACCTGATACATCATATGTGTGTGTGTGTGTGTGCACGGGCAGACTTAGATATCAGGGCCAGCCATAGTTACAACACACACCTAGTTTCATAACCTTAAACAAAGTTATACAAAAATTGACAATGTTGGGCCACAAGCGTAAAGTTGACGATCTATTCATCTAATTATCTATCTACTCAATTACATACCTTTAACTTTCCCCGAGGCTAGACCAAACATTACAAAGTTTGGATGAAAAGCGAGAGTGGATTCCGCTGGGCTGGCATGTTTACAAGCTGGGACATTATCGTTCACAACCAAACTCAGTAACCCAAGTTGTACAGTAACGCGTCAAGGAGAAAGTTACCACGTTACCCCCAGCTCGCCCACGGGATCATGGGCCAGTATGAGGGCAACAGTGAGCGTCTCAAGTGTGGCTGGGCGAAGAAGAGGAGGGTTATGAATATGACCACAGGGAATGAGCCTAGTCGATCTAGACCATCAGTGTAGAAGTATGAGTGTGACCATAAGGGTGTGGATACGATCTTGGTGGTTGTCTCAGTATGATAGAGAGAGAGAGAGAGAGAGAGAGAGAGAGAGAGAGAGAGAGAGAGAGAGAGAGAGAGAGAGAGAGAGAGAGAGAGAGAAGATAACTAAAGACAACCCCCCCCCCCCCCCATCTCCTGTGGTGGCTGAGCACCCCCTGTACACTGTAGAGGCTGGAGATGGGGAGGCATCATACCTGACTAGCCAGCCACTTGTGCACTGTACATCAGGGGTTCCTGATCTCATTGTTCGTCTGTAAGCCTTGGCCAATCTGACCGGTTCCCACGTATCCCTAGAAATGAAGGATCAACAATGGATTGAATCATTCTGATATATCATTCTGTTATGAAATCTGCAAGAGACTATATAAAGATTTTATACTATTGTTAACATCGATAAACTGAATTTAGTGAATTTATCAAATATCTTAATTTTTCCATATATATCAAAGGAATAAAAATACACAAAACTGGTCATAAAGCGAATATCAAAAATCAAATGCTAATACAACTGTGATGGGTGAGCCTGTTTTCTATGGCAACAAGTTCATTCACACGAGGGGAAACTTTAGCAACTGCACAACGAAGATCATGTTCAGGTGTTCTGAGATTTGATCTGTGTTTTGACATTATCTCCATCAACACAAGGCCATGTTGCTGGGAATAACAGCTGTGCTCGACTACCTGGTTCAGCAACCCGCTTGTATGGGGCTCACATCCAACACCAAAATTCACACAAATTCTTCTCAGAATATACGTGCAGAATATACGTACATCACGTGCAGAATATACCTGTATCACGTGCAGAATATACGTACATCACGTGCAGAATATACGTACATCATGTCCAGAATATACCTGTATCACGTGCAGAATATACGTACATCACGTGCAGAATATACCTGTATCACGTCCAGAATATACGTACATCACGTGCAGAATATACGTACATCATGTGCAGAATATACCTGTATCACGTGCAGAATATACGTACATCACGTGCAGAATATACGTACGTCATGTCCAGAATATACCTGTATCACGTGCAGAATATACGTACATCACGTGCAGAATATACCTGTACACGTCCAGAATATACGTACATCACGTGCAGAATATACGTACATCATGTGCAGAATATACCTGTATCACGTGCAGAATATACGTACATCACGTGCAGAATATACGTACATCATGTGCAGAATATACCTGTATCACGTCCAGAATATACGTACATCACGTGCAGAATATATGTACATCATGTGCAGAATATACCTGTATCACGTGCAGAATATACGTACATCACGTGCAGGATCATCATGATGCTGGAGGTGTACCAGCTGCTCCTGTATACCTGTGCCCGGCCGCACCACCTGAGCATCTGGGGTGAGAGGATTCTGAAGGCACACCCACCACACCATCTTGACCAAGGTGTGGGGCAATCTGCATCAAGCTCCTCCTCCAGCACAGTAAGAGGATCAGTGAGGTGACTCTCTCTGAATATATGTCCGTCATGGATGGTGGAGTGTGATCTAGGATACTCTGTCACAGTACTAAACAAAGGAGTCAACACAAGTACTCATACCTTGTAAACTGTCGGGGCTGGAGATGATGGTGAGGTATCATCTACCCACTGTAAACTGTGCAGGCTGGAGGTTGTGTGTGTGTGTGTGTGTGTGTGTGTGTGTGTGATGGCTGAGGCAGCCTCTCTACCATACTGACAACAACAGAACACTGTGAGTGACACCAACAACCATGGAACAGTTTGATCCCATCCACTCAACAACTCTCACTACCTGGCTAGCTTGGTGAGGTGATTTAACCCTCGCCATTCGCCAATTAACAATTAATCAGCTTCTCTAGGCCTATCAAAGCCATGCCTATCTTCATTAGACCAGTGTTGGAGGCCTATGGAACAGCGTAGCAGACGAGCAGTGGCGAGCCTACCATACAAGGAAGACAACACCTCACACCGTAATTTCTGAAGATAATCTCTACTGCATCATCTGCCAACAGCGTAGGGTCAGGGAGAGACGCTGACGGGGACAGCATTGAGCTGACGTTCACGGGGTGGCTGACACTGTCAAGAGTGTGTCACCTTCTTGAGCTTTTTGACCATACGACCCTTGAGCATGACGGACGGTACGACAAGTGAACATGATGGTACGACTCTCGCACCAGAGTGCGACACTTGAGCACGGAATAAGTACGACCTTAAGCACGACGCTTTCAGACGGTACGACCCCTTAACATGATGGCACAACCCTTAGACGACGCGACACGAACATGAGAGCACGACGGTACGACCCCTGACTATCCTGAACTGACTCGTGAGGATCAGGTCAAAGGCTAACCTCTCATACCCAAGGGTCCTTCCAGCCTTACTCAAGGGTCGTAACCTCGAGAACAGCATGCCTGTGGTTAGGAATGGTGATACAACTAGCAATCAATGTATCAGGATATTGTGAAGATATACCGTACGCCAGTCCTTCCCAAACGTTAGCTTCATATCAAGATGAAAGATGAATTGTTTATTCTGTTTTTTCCCCCATTTACTCCCCACTCCCCAGGGAAATTCCCTTCCCAGTCTGACCTCCTCAGGGGATCCACAAGACAGACTACCAAGCTGGCGTCGTCACGGCAGCTCGCGATTGAGGAGAATGCCAGGGGAGCGGAGGAAGGAGGGGAGGGGAGTACAGCTAGATCAGCGTGCCAGGGGTGATGAAGCGAGGGGGAGTACAGCTAGGCCTGTGAGGCATGATAGTGCGAAGGCCAGTAATAGTGAGTCAGGGTAGGCAGGATGGTGTGGGAGAATGGCCTCATCCTGACCACAGTCCACTGAACACGTATGGCACCTCCCTCTCGCCCCACACCACTGACTGACCACATACCATCACCCCCTCACTGTCACCACTAACCAACCTTACCATGTGTACCATCACCAAACTCTTGGGCACACACTTGACGTCTGCCAGCCTCCACCATACACCAGTCCTCATATTGTTCCCATGATGTCCTCTTCCTCCCCATATCTCTCTCTCTCTCTCTCTCTCTCTCTCTCTCTCTCTCTCTCATTCTTCTCTGCCCGTGGACCGTGAAACTCAAGGTGATGGAGGGAAATGAAAAAGGAGGGTGGCGAGACGTGGAGCGGACGACGGTGAAAAACTTTGCTTCACATCTTCTCTCTCTCTCTCGCACACACACACACACACACATACACATACACTGTTTACACTTGTCCTTTGTTGCCTTAAAGGGAAGGTTCTCCTTCATTTACCCTCTGATGTATCGCCACAGACCTCGAGCACCACTTTCTGGTCCATCACTGGGCAACTTGTACCTCGTAGACAAATTAAAAGTCAATATATTACGTCCAACCCACCGGCCAGCAGGAAGAACCTTTCCCAACACAATACCAGCTTATGATTGAGCCAAGTATCTTAACATGGACGACAGATGGTTAAATGTAGGAATACCTTTGGAAAATGTGCTGGTGATACAAGTTGTGGTTTACAATGTGCTGGTGGTACAAGTTGTAGTTTACAATGTGCTGGTGGTACAAGTTGTGGTTTACAATGTGCTGGTGGTACAAGTTGTAGTTTACAATGTGGTGGTTGCACAAATTGTGGTTTACAATGTGCTGGTGGTACAAGTTGTGGTTTACAATGTGCTGGTGATACAAGTTGTAGTTTACAATGTGCTGGTGATACAAGTTGTGGTTTACAATGTGCTGGTGGTACAAGTTGTAGTTTACAATGTGCTGGTGGTACAAGTTGTGGTTTACAATGTGCTGGTGGTACAAGTTGTAGTTTACAATGTGCTGGTGGTACAAGTTGTGGTTTACAATGTGCTGGTGATACAAGTTGTGGTTTACAATGTGCTGGTGGTACAAGTTGTGGTTTACAATGTGCTGGTGGTACAAGTTGTAGTTTACAATGTGCTGGTGGTACAAGTTGTGGTTTACAATGTGCTGGTGATACAAGTTGTGGTTTACAATGTGCTGGTGGTACAAGTTGTGGTTTACAATGTGCTGGTGGTACAAGTTGTAGTTTACAATGTGGTGGTTGCACAAATTGTGGTTTACAATGTGCTGGTGGTACAAGTTGTGGTTTACAATGTGCTGGTGGTACAAGTTGTGGTTTACAATGTGCTGGTGGTACAAGTTGTGGTTTACAATGTGCTGGTGGTACAAGTTGTAGTTTACAATGTGCTGGTGGTACAAGTTGTGGTTTACAATGTGCTGGTGGTACAAGTTGTAGTTTACAATGTGGTGGTTGCACAAATTGTGGTTTACAATGTGCTGGTGGTACAAGTTGTGGTTTACAATGTGCTGGTGGTACAAGTTGTAGTTTACAATGTGCTGGTGGTACAAGTTGTGGTTTACAATGTGCTGGTGGTACAAGTTGTGGTTTACAATGTGCTGGAGGTGCAAGTTGTGGTTTACAATGTGCTGGTGGTACAAGTTGTGGTTTACAATGTGCTGGAGGTGCAAGTTGTGGTTTACAATGTGCTGGTGGTACAAGTTGTGGTTTACAATGTGCTGGTGGTACAAGTTGTGGTTTACAATGTGCTGGAGGTGCAAGTTGTGGTTTACAATGTGCTGGTGGTACAAGTTGTGGTTTACAATGTGCTGGAGGTGCAATTTGTGGTTTACAATGTGCTTATGGTACAAGTTGTGGTTTACAATGTGCTAGAGGTGCTAGTTGTGGTTTACAATGTGCTGGTGGTACAAGTTGTGGTTTACAATATGCTGGTGGTACAAGTTGTGGTTTACAATATGCTGGTGGTACAAGTTGTGGTTTACAATGTGCTGGTACAAATTGTGGTTTACAATGTGCTGGTACAAGATGTGGTTTACAATGTGCTGGTACAAGTTGTGGTTTACAATGTGCTGTTGGTACAAATTGTGGCTTACAATGTGCTGGTACAAATTGTGGTTTACAATGTGCTGGTGGTACAAGTTGTGGTTTACAATGTGCTGGTGGTACAAGTTGTGGTTTACAATGTGCTGGTGGTACAAGTTGTAGTTTACAATGTGCTGGTTGTACAAATTGTGGTTTACAATGTGCTGGTTGTACAAGTTGAGGTTTACAATGTGCTGATACAAATTGTGGTTTACAATGTGCTGTTGATACAAATTGTGGTTTACAATGTGCTGGTGGTACAAGTTGTGGTTTACAATGTGCTCGTTGTACAAATTGTGGTTTACAATGTGCTGGTGGTACAAGTGGTTTACAATGTGGTGGTTGCACAAATTGTGGTTTACAATGTGCTGATCGTACAAGTTGTAGTTTACAATGTGCTGGTGGTACAAGTTGTGGTTTACAATGTGGTGGTTGCACAAATTGTGGTTTACAATGTGCTGGTGGTACAAGTTGTGGTTTACAATGTGCTCGTTGTACAAGTTATGGTTTACAATGTGCGGGTATAAATTGTGGTTTACAAGTCTGAAGAACTGGTATATTTCCCGGGCAGTCGAGTCCCCGGGAGTGAGCATAACCACCAGGATGGGGTGACGCTGCTCACTGAGTGGACCACCAGACTTGGTCTTCGGTGTCTCGAGGTAGCCAGCAACTGCCGGGGTTGTTGATGCTCATGATCAGCTGGCTGGCCTCCGTCGACCACCGCCACCGTGTGTGTGGTTGGTGATGCGCTCTGTCCGTTCCTGGAATGTGTCCGTAGACAGGATCCGTCCTTAGTAGACGTATGTCCGTAGACAGGATCCGTCCTTGCAAGTCGTCTGTTCGCTTTAATTCGTATTGCCCCATCTCTTAACACACTCTCTCTCTGTCCCTTTATATATATATATATATATATATATATATATATATATATATAATATATATATATATATATATATATATAATATATATATATAAAATAAATTTATGCTTAAGTCTTGTTAATGTAACATTAATGTCAAATATCTTTGTGGTTCTAATAGTTTCTTGTGACTTCACATCAGATTGAATAGGAATGACTTTGTGTAATCTAATTTTTTTTCATTTGTTTTAAATTTCACTAGGTTGGTGCTGTGGAAAATGTGCTAAACCCACTAATTAAAGGGAAATTACATATAACCTTAAAAAAAAGGTGTATTGCATCTCTGTTTTGGGTTGGAATGTGTATACCCATGGTTGATTATTTTTGCACCTAATTGCTTCTCCTGCCATAGCAATGTAGCATCAGGAACATGAACAGCAGCCTCATTTGGTCACATATAACTTTTATATATAATTGATAATACATGTACTGTTGTCAGTGGACTGAACCAGAGCATGTGAAATGTCCAGGATTAACCTTGGAAAGGCCTGTGGGGCCTGATTGTGGATAGGGAGCTGTAGTTTTAGTGCAATACAAATGACAGCTAGAGGTCACAGTAGTGGGCATGATCTAGCACATTCTGATAACCACGACAAAAGTGAAACACGGTGGGTTGTCAAGTGGACTTCCTTGTAATGATCACATCATCAGGGGATGATATATATATATATATATATATATATATATATATATAAATATATATATATATATATATATATATATATATATATATATATATATAATATACATATATTAAAAAAGGGGGTGACTGTATTGTTGACTGGTTGGTAAGGTTATTTAATGTATGTATGACTCATGGTGAGGTGCCTGAGGATTGGCGGAATGCGTGCATAGTGCCATTGTACAAAGGCAAAGGGGATAAGAGTGAGTGCTCAAATTACAGAGGTATAAGTTTGTTGAGTATTCCTGGCAAATTGTATGGGAGGGTATTGATTGAGAGGGTGAAGGCATGTACAGAGCATCAGATTGGGGAAGAGCAGTGTGGTTTCAGAAGTGGATCAGGTGTTTGCTTTGAAGAATGTATGTGAGAAATACTTAGAAAAGCAAATGGATTTGTATGTAGCATTTATGGATCTGGAGAAGGCATATGATAGAGTTGATAGAGATGCTCTGTGGAAGGTATTAAGAATATATGGTGTGGGAGGCAAGTTGTTAGAAGCAGTGAAAAGTTTTTATCGAGGATGTAAGGCATGTGTACGTGTAGGAAGAGAGGAAAGTGATTGGTTCTCAGTGAATGTAGGTTTGCGGCAGGGGTGTGTGATGTCTCCATGGTTGTTTAATTTGTTTATGGATGGGTTTGTTAGGGAGGTGAATGCAAGAGTTTTGGAAAGAGGGGCAAGGATGAAGTCTGTTGGGGATGAGAGAGCTTGGGAAGTGAGTCAGTTGTTGTTCGCTGATGATACAGCGCTGGTGGCTGATTCATGTGAGAAACTGCAGAAGCTGGTGACTGAGTTTGGTAAAGTGTGTGAAAGAAGAAAGTTAAGAGTAAATGTGAATAAGAGCAAGGTTATTAGGTACAGTAGGGTTGAGGGTCAAGTCAATTGGGAGGTGAGTTTGAATGGAGAAAAACTGGAGGAAGTGAAGTGTTTTAGATATCTGGGAGTGGATCTGGCAGCGGATGGAAACATGGAAGCGGAAGTGGATCATAGGGTGGGGGAGGGGGCGAAAATTCTGGGAGCCTTGAAGAATGTGTGGAAGTCGAGAACATTATCTCGGAAAGCAAAATTGGGCATGTTTGAAGGAATAGTGGTTCCAACAATGTTGTATGGTTGCGAGGCGTGGACTATGGATAGAGTTGTGCGCAGGAGGATGGATGTGCTGGAAATGAGATGTTTGAGGACAATGTGTGGTGTGAGGTGGTTTGATCGAGTAAGTAACGTAAGGGTAAGAGAGATGTGTGGAATAAAAAAGAGCGTGGTTGAGAGAGCAGAAGAGGGTGTTTTTGAAATGGTTTGGTCACATGGAGAGAATGAGTGAGGAAAGATTGACCAAGAGGATATATGTGTCGGAGGTGGAGGGAACGAGTAGAAGAGGGAGACCAAATTGGAGGTGGACTGCTGGAGTGAAAAAGATTTTGTGTGATCGGGGCCTGAACATGCAGGAGGGTGAAAGGAGGGCAAGGAATAGAGTGAATTGGAGCGATGTGGTATACCGGGGTTGACGTGCTGTCAGTGGATTGAATCAAGGCATGTGAAGCGTCTGGGGTAAACCATGGAAAGCTGTGTAGGTATGTATATTTGCGTGTGTGGATGTATGTATATACATGTGTATGGGGGTGGGTTGGGCCATTTCTTTCGTCTGTTTCCTTGCGCTACCTCGCAAACGCGGGAGACAGCGACAAAGCAAAAAAAAAAAAAAAAAATATATATATATATCCCTGGGGATAGGGGATTAAGAATACTTCCCACGTATTCCCTGCGTGTTGTAGAAGGCGACTAAAAGGGGAGGGAGCGGGGGGCTGGAAATCCTCCCTCTCGTTTTTTTTTTTTTTTTTTTAATTTTCCAAAAGAAGGAACAGAGAATTGGGCCAGGTGAGGGTATTCCCTCAAAGGCCCAGTCCTCTGTTCTTAACGCTACCTCGCTAATGCGGGAAATGGCGAATAGTTTGAAAAAAAAAAAAAAAAAAAAAAAAAAATATATATATATATATATATATAATATATATAAATATATATAATATATATATATATATATATATATATATATATATATTATCCCTGGGGATAGGGGAGAAAGAATACTTCCCACGTATTTCCTGCGTGTCGTAGAAGGCGACTAAAAGGGGAGGGAGCGGGGGGCTGGAAATCCTCCCCTCTCATTATTTTTTTTTTTTTTTTAATTTTCCAAAAGAAGGAACAGAGAAGGGTGCCAGGTGAGGATATTCCCTCAAAGGCCCAGTTCTCTGTTCTTAACGCTACCTCGCTAACGCGGGAAATGGCGAATAGTTTGAAAGAAAGATATATATATATATATATATATATATATATATAATATATATATATATATACCTAACGCCAAGTACCCATCTATTGACATGCTCAAAAGGGGAAGATGAACAGTTGGGTTAACTGAGGGCCAACTGCCCTGTCTGACACTCGAACCTAAACCCGTGAGATCAGAGGGTCGTACTGCTAACCACTGCACCACGGAGGCTGTGTTGGAGAGCCTGTGTGTGGTGGTGGGGGAGGTGTTGCAGACTGTGTGTGTGATGGTGGTGGAGGTGTTGGAGAGCCTGTGTGTGCTGTTGGTGGAGTAGGTGTTCTCCAACAGTTACCTCCAACACGTACCATCATGGACGCCAGCAGCCCACAGACAAGCAGCTAAGTGACAAGTCTTTACCGCCATGCTTGTGTTTGGCGAGACTGGACATGTCTATTGCTATCTATCTATCACCTGCTGTTATATCTATTTCTCTATGTCTACCACATATGCTGCATTTATTGCTCTCTATCTACCACATACTGTTGTATATATTGCTATATGTCTACCACATACTGTTGTATCTATTGTTCGCTATCTACCACATACTGTTGTATATATTGCTATCTACCACATACTGTTGTATCTATTGTTCGCTATCTACCACATACTGTTGTATATATTGCTATCTACCACATACTGTTGTATCCATTGCTCGCTATCTACCACATACTGTTGTATATATTGCTATCTACCACATACTGTTGTATCTATTGTTTGCTATCTACCACATACTGTTGTATATATTGCTATCTACCACATACTGTTGTATCCATTGCTCGCTATCTACCACATACTGTTGTATATATTGCTATCTACCACATACTGTTGTATCCATTGCTCGCTATCTACCACATACTGTTGTATATATTGCTATCTACCACATACTGTTGTATCTATTGTTCGCTATCTACCACATACTGTTGTATATATTGCTATCTACCACATACTGTTGTATCCATTGCTCGCTATCTACCACATACTGTTGTATATATTGCTATCTACCACATACTGTTGTATCTATTGTTTGCTATCTACCACATACTGTTGTATAATTGCTATCTACCACATACTGTTGTATCCATTGCTCGCTATCTACCACATACTGTTGTATATATTGCTATCTACCACATACTGTTGTATCTATTGTTTGCTATCTACCACATACTGTTGTATATATTGCTATCTACCACATACTGTTGTATCCATTGCTCGCTATCTACCACATACTGTTGTATATATTGCTATCTACCACATACTGTTGTATCCATTGCTCGCTATCTACCACATACTGTTGTATATATTGCTATCTACCACATACTGTTGTATCTATTGTTTGCTATCTACCACATACTGTTGTATATATTGCTATCTACCACATACTGTTGTATCCATTGCTCGCTATCTACCACATACTGTTGTATATATTGCTATCTACCACATACTGTTGTATCTATTGTTTGCTATCTACCACATACTGTTGTATATATTGCTATCTACCACATACTGTTGTATCCATTGCTCGCTATCTACCACATACTGTTGTATATATTGCTATCTACCACATACTGTTGTATCCATTGCTCGCTATCTACCACATACTGTTGTATATATTGCTATCTACCACATACTGTTGTATCTCATGATACTCATTACCATGGTCTTACGGAGAGCTGTGCTCAGGCAGATGTAGAGGAGCTGATATTAGAAACACCTGGTCAGGTCTGCTGCCTCACTCTCAACCCAGTGTCATCAACACTGCTCCTCCTGATAGGTATGTTCTCCCTCGTTACCCGAACGATAACTTCTGGTGAGAAACTATATCTTTCGCTAATACCAGATGGTCTATATATTTCGCAAGTGATGGAGTTAGTCTGTGGCCATTTTATACACATTCGTGTGATTTTTTTTTTCTTTTGGTTGAACTTTAAAACTGTGAACTTCGTCTCAGGGTCATTTATCACAACTCCTTACGAGCAGCCAGTCTTCCAGGCTGGTCGACCTGGACGATATCTTGACAAAAGACTGGAGATGCTCGCGGCTAATTACATTACAGAAGCGGCAGCTGGAAGACTTAAAAGGTAATTTGCCCTGAGCGTTTCTTTAATTAAGGAATACCTCAGTCACCCTCAAGGCGACTATGGATATATTTGCATTCACTTGAACATATATGGAAACCTGAGACTAATTTATGATCTACGAAAACCTTGAGACACTTAGAAAACGAAGGGACAAGAGAGTGAATCGTGTATATCTCAAAGCTGAAAGTAATCTACAGTCGTGTATACCTCAAGGTAATCTACAGCGTTGTCTCGAGCGATGGTTACTATATGTTCATCAACCATGAGTGTCAAGCCTCTAGTGGGTCGATCATACACGGCCACCGGGACTCACTACCGTGGGTGAATACATCGGCGTCAAATTAGCCAACTTCCAGTCGTGCACAACTTTCCTCGTAGCACCTGACTGTAATTACAGACAAGAGAAGGAAAAGGAAAGGAGTACCTCAATTGTTTAGGGTTTCTTTCAACGCTCTAGGATGAAAGTCATCTGAACCTACCTTCATAATTTGTCCAGTTTGATATTGACGTCATATGTTGTTCTTGTATGTTATCATGTTGGAAAATGTTCTCCGTTGTCACTGGGACTTGATCTGGAACGCGAGACGCGTCTTGAGCGGTCTCTACACATGAGTAAAACTCCTGATAAGATGTTCGTTAAGGCCTCATCCTCCTGACCCAAGTGGCTCTGTTCTCTGAGGGTGATGTGTCCGTGGTATAGACAATGACTCTCTGGCCTTCTAACATAGCAATATAATTCTTCAGGGTTTCTTGTGTTATCTTTAGCTATATACGCTTCATAGTGTCCTTTGCTTTGACGAGTTAAATCTTTTTCTATGCATCTTTAAGTAATATATATATATATATTTTTTTTCATACTATTCGCCATTTCCCACGTTAGTGAGGTAGCTTTAAGAACAGAGGACTGAGCCTTTGAACGAAATCCTCACTTGGTCCCCTTCTCTCTTCCTTCTTTCAAAAAATTAAAAATGAGAAGGGAGGATTTCCAGCCCCCCGCACCCTCCCTTTTAGTCGCCTTCCACGACACGCAGGGAATACTTGGGAAGTATTCTTTCACCCTTATCCCAAGGGATAATATATATATATATATATATATATAATATATATATAATATATAATATATAATATATATATATATATATTTATTAATTTATTTTGCTTTGTCGCTGTCTCCCGCGTTTGCGAGGTAGCGCAAGGAAACAGACGAAAGAAATGGCCCAACCTACCCCCATGCACAATGTATACACACACACGCAAATATACATACCTATACATCTCAATGTACACATATATATATACATACACAGACACATACATATATACCCATGCACACAATTCACACTGTCTGCCCCCATTCACTCCCATCACCTCCTCGCCACACGTGGAATACCTTCCCCCTCCCCCCTCATGTGTGCGAGGTAGCACTAGGAAAAGACAACAAAGGCCCCATTCGTTCACACTCAGTCTCTAGATGCCACGCAATAATGCCCGAAACCACAGCTCCCTTTCCACATCCAGGCCCCACACAACTTTCCATGGTTTACTCCAGACGCTTCACATGCCCTGATTCAATCCACTGACAGCACGTCAACCCCGGTATACCACATCGATCCAATTCACTCTATTCCTTGCCCTCCTTTCACCCTCCTGCATGTTTAGGCCCCGATCACACAAAATCTTTTTCACTCCATCTTTCCACCTCCAATTTGGTTTCCCACTTCTCCTCGTTCCCTCCACCTCCGACACATATATCCTCTTGGTCAATCTTTCCTCACTCATTCTCTTCATGTGCCCAAACCATTTCAAAACACCCTCTTCTGCTCTCTCAACCACGCTCTTTTTGTTTCCACACATCTCTCTTACCCTTACATTACCTACTCGATCAAACCACCTCACACCACACATTGTCCTCAAACATCTCATTTCCAGCACATCCACCCTCCTGCGCACAACTCTATCCATAGCCCACGCCTCGCAACCATACAACATTGTTGGAACCACCAATACTTTAAACATACCCATTTTTGCTTTCCGAGATAATGTTCTCGACTTCCACACATTCTTCAAGGCTCCCAGGATTTTCGCCCCCTCCCCCACCCTATGATTCACTTCCGCTTCCATGGTTCCATCCGCTGCCAGATCCACTCCCAGATATCTAAAACACTTTACTTCCTCCAGTTTTTCTCCATTCAAACTTACCTCCCAATTGACTTGACCATCAACCCTACTGTACCTAATAACCTTGCTCTTTTTCACATTTACTCTTAACTTTCTTCTTTCACACACTTTACCAAACTCAGTCACCAGCTTCTGCAGTTTCTCACATGAATCAGCCACCAGCGCTGTATCATCAGCGAACAACAACTGACTCACTTTCCAAGCTCTCTCATCCACAACAGACTTCATACTTGCCCCTCTTTCCAAAACTCTTGCATTCACCTCCCTAACAACCCCATCCATAAACAAACTGAACAACCATGGAGACATCACACACCCCTGCCGCAAACCTACATTCACTGAGAAACAATATATTATATATATATATATATATATATATATATATATATATATATATATTTCTTTTTTTTTCATATTATTCGCCATTTCCCGCGATAGCGAGGTAGCGTTAAGAACAGAGGACTGGGCTTTGAGGGAACATTCTCACCTGGCCCCCTTTTCTGTTCCTTCTTTTGGAAAATTAAAAAAAAACGAGAGGGGAGGATTTCCAGCCCCCCGCTCCCTTCCCTTTTAGTCGCCTTCTACGACACGCAGGGAATACGTGGGAAGTATTCTTTCTCCCTTATCCCCAGGGATAATATATATATATACTGATAGCCACAAGGAAAATGAAACACGATAAGTTCCCAAGTACACTTTCGTGTAATGACCACATCGTCAGGGGAGATACAAGAATGAGATAGAAAATTTAGAGCAGTCAACTGAAATACAAAAAAGAAGCAGAGTTTAGACGCCATTGGTAAACAATGGTGTCTGGGTCTGGCGAACACCACCATCCGGCACCACTTGTTTACCAATGGCGTCTTAGCTACGTCTCTTCCTTGTGTATCAACAGAATGTTCTTCGTCTTTTATCTCATTCCTGTGTCTCCCCTGACGATGTGATCATTACACGAAAGTGCACCAGGGAACTTATTGTGTTTCATTTTCCTTGTGGGACGGGGCAACGACAGAAATGGATAAAGACTAGCAAGTATGAATATCTACATGTGTATATATGTATATGTCTGTGTATGGGTATGCATATATATGTGTATATGTATATGTATGTATATGTACGTGTATGAGCGTTTGTGTGTATACTTATTTTATATTTTATTATGCTTTGTCGCAGTCTCCCGCGTTAGCGAGGTAGCGCAAGGAAACTGACGAAAGAGTGGCCCAACCCACCCACATACACATGTAGATACATACACGTCCACACACGCACATATACATACCTATACATCTCAACGTATACATATATATATACACACATATACATATATACACATATACACGATTTATACTGTCTGCCCTTATTCATTCCCGTCGCCACCCCACCATACATGAAATGACCCCCCCCCCCCCCCCCCGCATGTGCGCGAGGTAGCGATAGGAAAGACAACAAAGGCCACATTCGTTCACACTCAGTCTCTAGCTGTCATGTATAATGCACCGAAACCGCAGTTCCCTTACCACATTCAGACCCCACAAAACTTTCCATGGTTTACCCCAGACGCTTCACAAGCCCTGGTTCAATCCATTGACAGCACGTCGACCACGGTATACCACATCGTTCCAATTCACTCTATTCCTTGCACGCCTTTCACCCTCCTGCATGTTCAGGCCCCGATCACTCAAAATCTTTTTCACTAATTCTTTCCACCTCCAATTTGGTCTCCCACTCCTCCTTGTTCCCTCCACCTATGACACATATATCCTCTTTGTCAATCTTTCCTCACTCATTTTCTCCATGTGACCAAACCATTTCAAAACACCTTTTTCTGCTCTCTCAACCACACTCTTTTTATTACCACACATCTCTCTTACCCTTTCATTTCTTACTCGATCAAACCACCTCACACCACATACTGTCCCCAATCATCTCATCTCCAGCACATCCACCCTCCTCCGCACAACTCTATCTATAGCCCATACCTCGCAACCATATAACATTGTTGGAACCACTATTCCTTCAAACATACCCATTTTTGCTTTCCAAGATAACATTCTCGACTTCCACGCATTTTTCAACGCTCCCAGAACTTTCGCCCCCCTCCCCACCCTATGATTCACTTCCGCTTCCATGGTTCCATCCGCTGCCAAATCCACTCCCAGATATCTAAAACACGTCACTTCCTCCAGTTTTTCTCCATTCAAACATACCTTCCAATTGACTTGTCCCTCAAGCCTACTGTACCTAATAACCTTGCTCTTATTCACATTTACTCTCAGCTTTCTTCTTTCACACACTTTACCGAACTCAGTCACCAGCATATGTAGTTTCTCATCCAAATCAGCCACCAGCGCTGTATCATCAACGAACAACTGACTCACTTCCCAAGCTCTCTCATCCACAACAGACTGCATACTTGCCCCTCTTTCCAAAACTCTTGCATTCACCTCCCTAACAACCTCATCCATAAACAAATTAAACAACCATGGAGACATGACACATCCCTGCCGCAAACCAACATTCACTGAGAACCAATCACTTTCCTCTCTTCCTACACGTACACACGCCTTACATCCTCGACAAAAACTTTTCAATGCTTCTAACAACTTGCCTCCCACACCATATATTTTTAATACCTTCCACAGAGCATCTCTATCAACTGTATCATATGCCTTCTCCAGATCCATAAATGCTACATACAAATCCATTTGCTTTTCTAAGTATTTCTCACATACATTCTTCATAGCAAACAGCTGATCCACACATCCTCTACCACTTCTGAAACCACAATGCTCTTCCCCAATCTGATGCTCTGTACATGCCTTCACCCTCTCAATCAATACCCTCCCATATAATTTCCCAGGAATACTCAACAAACTTATACCTCTGTAATCTGAGCACTCACTCCTAACCCCTTTGCCTTTGTACAATGGCACTATGCATGCATTCCGCCAGTCCTCAGGTACCTCATACATACATTAAATATCCTTACCAACCAGTCAACAACACAGTCACCACTTCTTTCAATAAATTCCACTGCAATACCATCCGAACCCACTGCCTTGCCGGCTTTCATCTTCCGCATAGCTTGTACTACCTCTTCTCTGTTTACCAAATCATTTTCTCTAACCCTCTCACTTTGCACACCACCTCGACCAAAACACCCTATATCTGCCACTCTATCATCAAACACATTCGACAAACCTTCAAAATACTCACTCCATCTCCTTCTCACATCACCACTACTTGTTATAACCTCCCCATTAGCCCCCTTCACTGATGTTCCCATTTGTTCCCTTGTCTTACGCACTTTATTTACCTCTTTCCCAAACATCTTTTTAATCTCCCTAAAATTTAATGGTACTCTCTCACCCCAATTCTCATATATATATATATATATATATATATATATATATAATATATATATATATATAATGAGTGGATGGGTCGTTTTTCATTTGTTTCCTGGCGCCACCTCGCTGACACGCGAAAGGACGATCAAGTATGATGATAAAGAAAATGATAAGAATATACGCACAGACTGGCTCACACTGAGTGTGGCATCACAGCAGACAAGACTCGCAGGTACGCTAGTCGTGCATGTTGATCGTCATTCCGCAACGAGAAAGAATAAGACCGAACTAGAAATTCCGACATTCGCGAGGAAACACAGGTCGTTCCCCCACCTCTCTAAGGAGAAGTGATCCGGATTTCATCATGGTAATTAGCATGAAGGCCTATTTGACCTCTGACCTCATGGAATCGTGAGTGCCATCTCATCCGGAAAGATAACAGAGATGAACAATAGTTTTCGTTTGTGAACCACTTATTCCTCCTGCGTGTAGCTTTGAATTCTGCACCCCCCCCCTCCCCCCATATACTAACTTGTCACATTGACCTCTGACACAAGGACTTCGAAAAGTCAATCACTTGAAGGACAATGTACTCAGTATCTGCGGTGCAAGTTTGGTTCATATCCAATCATCCAGTCATGAGATATCGTCCATACAAGCATTTAGTAGCACAATAGTTTATAAGGGCATTACGACCTTAACCTTTGACCCCGACCTTAAAAGCTTTCCAGGATGTGGAGGTTTGTGTGGAGCGTCTGTGGTATAAGTGTGGTTTATATCCAGCCACAGAGTCAGGAGTAATCGTGTATCAAATTCCAGGGAGCAAAATTAGCACATGGTCGGGTCAGGAACGCTGGACATGATCATCCCGGGCCACAGTGTTTATCCCCAACACTTTGTAAACAATGACCTTCAGGGATCAAATGAGCTCCCACTTGTACTGTTGGTGACAAACAGAAACAGAAAGAAAAGAAAACATGAAACAATACGTTTCTCCTCCCCTACTGGGGGAAGATATTGATAGCTTCCAAAAATATTCCAGACTGTCAGCTGTAAAACTAAACCCTTCCAGTTTCCAGCACTACCCGAGATGAAAGGAAGGTAAACCTTGAGCCCACCAGAAGGTATGCCAGTGTACGTATGTTTGCTCATATAACCTGATGTTTCTGGTCAAACTATGCAGCGCCTGACACGAGAAAACATCAAAAGACTTGACGACACGAGACAACCTCGGGCTCCTCAGATATGAGACCCTGAACGAATGAAATGTTATGAGTTGATAACTTTCTCAAAAATCAGGAGAAGAGACGTTGTGAAAACCTCCACCCTCCCTCCCACACACACACACACACACACACACGCACACACCCGCTCTCTCTCTCTCCACAAAGGCGGCAGCACAAGGTGCTGAAGGCCGGCAGGTGGGACATGTTCACAGGTCCACAGGCTGAGGCATGTCTTAGGTGGGACACATGACTTCATCCGGAGATGAATGGTCGTCCTCTCTCTGTTTACATCTCTCTCTCTCTCTCTCTCTCTTCCCCTCTCTCTGTTGCACTGTCTGTCCCCCTCTCACATTCTGTCTCTATCCACCTCTCTTTTTTCCTCTCTCTCTCTCTGTCGCACTATGTCTCCCTACCTCCCTCCCTCTCTGTCTTACCATCTGTCTCCCTCCCTCCTCTCTCTGTCTCATCGTCTGTCTCCCTCCCTCCCTGTCTGTCGCACCATCTGTCTCCCTCCCTCCCTCCCTATCTGTCTCACCATCTGTCTCCCTCCCTCCCTATCTGTCTCACCATCTGTCTCCCTCCCTCCCTGTCTGTCGCACCATCTGTCTCCCTAAACCCTCAGTCTCACCGCCCATACCACCCGCCTTCCGTGAGAGGGACGCACCAACACATCCCCTACAACAACCTTATGCTTTTACACTAACACTTGGCCTCCCCTCCCGCACCCACCCGCCTCAAGAATCAATGTAACACCCCAAGCTCTTCTCCCCTCCCCAGCCGGGGATCCCGGGGAGATGGTAGATGCCAAAACTACTTCCCGCGTCTCCACAGAGCGCCTCAAAAACCCACACTCAGCGCATTCCCCGCAGCGCTTGGAGCCCCTCACCCCACCCTCAGAGGTAACAGTAATGATACATAATGTGTCGCGATCGGAGTTTTGTATGAGACTCCTGATCTATGTGGTTTGACGATGAGTGAATAAACTGTAACATCTCCGAGTTACACGTTGTCTTACATGAACACACCCGCCAGCTGGTTCAGTGAGAGTCCTCAAGAATGATTACGTTGCCACACACGATGCAACATGAGTCCAAATTTTTGCAGGTTCACTCACGATCCAGTCATGTGTTTACTGGCGGAGACTCATGTGCGCGCTATCGTTTTACAGAGAATAAATTCCTAGGAACAGATGTGAAAATGAAATATCTATATTCATCAGGAAAAATGTGAAGATAGAAATAGGTTCATCAATATCTATAGTGGCAAACATCAAACTGGCAATAATTTCATCGATATATATAGTAATAAACATCAAACTGGCATTTCCAAAGATGATACTAGTTTAATAATTACAGCTGGGTGTATATGGTCGAGCACAGCGGTCATTTACGAACGAAAACACGTCAAGAAAAATCAGACAAGAAAGAAAATGGCGTTACATATTGATAGGTTTGGTAAACACAAAGCCGCTATCACCATCAGAGTATGATATCATACTCACTGTAATGGTGATGTATATGGATACATTATCATGATGATGTATATGGATACATTATCATGATGATGTATATGGATACATTATCATGATGATGTATATGTCTACATAACATGATGATGTATATGTCTACATAACATGATGATGTATATGTCTACATAACATGATGATGTATATGTCTACATAACATGATGATGTATATGTCTACATAACATGATGATGTATATGTCTACATAACATGATGATGTATATGTCTACATAACATGATGATGTATATGTCTACATAACATGATGATGTATATGTCTACATAACATGATGATGTATATGTCTACATAACATGATGATGTATATGTCTACATAACATGATGATGTATATGTCTACATAACATGATGATGTATATGTCTACATAACATGATGATGTATATGTCTACATAACATGATGATGTATATGTCTACATAACATGATGATGTATATGTCTACATAACATGATGATGTATATGTCTACATAACATGATGATGTATATGTCTACATAACATGATGATGTATATGTCTACATAACATGATGATGTATATGTCTACATAACATGATGATGTATATGTCTACATAACATGATGATGTATATGTCTACATAACATGATGATGTATATGGATACATTATCATGATGATGTATATGTCTACATAACATGATGATGTATATGTCTACATAACATGATGATGTATATGGATACATTATCATGATGATGTATATGTCTACATAACATGATGATGTATATGTCTACATAACATGATGATGTATATGGATACATTATCATGATGATGTATATGTCTACATAACATGATGATGTATATGTCTACATAACATGATGATGTATATGGATACATTATCATGATGATGTATATGTCTACATAACATGATGATGTATATGGATACATTATCATGATGATGTATATGTCTACATAACATGATGATGTATATGTCTACATAACATGATGATGTATATGGATACATTATCATGATGATGTATATGTCTACATAACATGATGATGTATATGGATACATTATCATGATGATGTATATGTCTACATAACATGATGATGTATATGGATACATTATCATGATGATGTATATGTCTACATAACATGATGATGTATATGGATACATTATCATGATGATGTATATGTCTACATAACATGATGATGTATATGTCTACATAACATGATGATGTATATGGATACATTATCATGATGATGTATATGGATACATTATCATGATGATGTATATGTCTACATAACATGATGATGTATATGGATACATTATCATGATGATGTATATGTCTACATAACATGATGATGTATATGTCTACATAACATGATGATGTATATGGATACATTATCATGATGATGTATATGGATACATTATCATGATGATGTATATGTCTACATAACATGATGATGTAT